>NC_056731.1:1122197517-1122410017 GCF_019279795.1 Protopterus annectens | reverse complement strand
TTTTGAACTACTAGGTTACTTAAAGTTCCCTGTCCATGTCTCTCATAAGTCACAAACAATGTCAGGAGGCATAATGCCTGAGATCCTCAAAATATGTTACAAATGTCCTCCTGCACTAACTTAGCAGTTAGCACAGTAGGTAAATGTTGGGGTTTTGTATGCCAAAGGTGGAGTATTCATATCCCACATACCTGATGTGTTTTCCTCATCACTTATTTATTTTTAATATGATATTCATATTGTCTAGTGGCAGCACAGAAGACAAATTTCCTCTATGAAAGGTGTGATGATAGTGTTTGAATCTCTGTCCTGATGCCTAGTGCTTCTATGCACCACTTTTTTTGTAATATGTGCCTTTAAAGCACTCCATATAGAGCATTATTGGTGTCTAGTGTTCAGACCCAACTCAGATCATCCGGATTATCAGTAGTGTGTACTGTTCACACCCACCCCACATCCCCAGGGTTATCCCTGATGGTTAGGGTTCACACCCAACCCACATCCCTGAGTTATCACTGGTGAGTAGTGTTCACATGCAACCCACACCCCTGGTTATCCCTGGTGAGTAGTGTTCACGTGCAACCCACATCTCCCTGGTTATCCCTGGTGTGCAGTGTTCACATACAACCCACATCCTCTTTGCACGAATATTTAGCCATGAGTAAGAACTATTTATATGCACACCCCGAACAGACACCAGCCTTGTTAACAACAGGAAAAACAATGCTCCTACTTAAGAGTGAACCTGCAAGCTACCCTAAAAATTATAGACCAAAAACTTGCCTTCCAACGACGTATAAACTATACATGGGAAATGATGCTAACAGAGTTTATAGTTATTTAGAAGAAAACTCAATTATGGCAGTAGAACAAAAGGCAGTAAAAGAAAGTCATATGGAACAAAGGATTATTTGCTGTTAAATAAAGTCATAGTGGAGAACTGTAAAAAGGGAAAGAATCTAGTATGGCATGGATTGACTACAAAAAAGCATTTGATAGTATCCCACATTCATGGATAAAAGAGTGCTTAAAAATATATAAGATACACCCTACACTGATCGACTACATTACAGTGACCATGAAACAGTGGAAGCTCACTTTGCAATTAAGCCATGATAAAGGACAAATTATTATCCCAGGAATAAAAATTAAAAGGGGGATATTCCAGGGTGACTCCTTGTCACTGCTGCTACTCTGCCTTGCCCTTAACCCATTAAGCTGTCTACTTAACAGCTTATGCCATGGCTATAAGTTGGCTCCTAGAAAACAACAAAGTGTAAAGACTTCTCATCTTCTCTTTCTTGATGATTTAAAACTGTATAGCTCATCAGGTGAAGAACTGAAAGCACAACTCCAAGTTGTCAAAACTTTTTCAGATGATATAAGAATGTTATTTGGTCTTGATAAATGCGCAAAAACAACCTTTAAAGCAGGAAAACTGCAACGTCAAGAAAACATCAGTTTGGGACAAGAATGTGATATAAAATAACTTGAGCAAGAGGGAGTGTATATATACTTGGGAAATGATGAAGGATCAAAAATTAAACTTAGTAAGGAATATTTCAGAAGACTTAAATTAATCCTGAAAACAGCACTGACATCTAGGAACAAAATTCAGGCTATAAACCAATTTCTCTTCCTGTCCTAACGTACAGTTTTGGAGTGACTGATTGGCCCCAAAAATGTGTTGGATAGATTAGATAGGAAAACAAGAAGGATGCTTCATTCTCACTAAATGATTTATAAAATCGGTGCATACCAAGATTATATATTCCTCATTCTACATAATAACTGCCATGAAATAGTAAGTCAGAAGACTGTGTTCCAACTAAGAAATTTCAAAATAATGCAAAATATAAGCGTTGAAGAGTGAATACTTGTGTTGCCCCCCCCAATAGTGCAGCACATGTTTTAAAATTGATACAGAAACATCTGATAACACTTTCCAAGGATAAACATATACATATTCATAGGGTTCCTATCAGAAGAGCGAATGCTTAAATTAGTGAACGCTCTTATATCGAGCTTTAAAATGTGAAACCTGAAAATGTCGAAGTCACAGAACATCGATTTTTTCCCATGGAAAAAAATCAATGGTCTGTTCTCCGGACTTTGCTGTTTTCTCCACTGTGGTGTAATCTCAGAGTTGCTATATTTAAGTTGGGGGGGGGCACAGCCCCCACCTTATTTTGCCTGTACATTGTTTTTTTTTTTTTTTGGATCAGCGAATTTTTTCCCAGGGAAAAAAATTTGCTGATCAGTTCCTTCAACATTTTAAGGTTTCACATTTTTAAGTTCGAAAAAAGAGCGTTCACTATTTTTAGCGTTTGATCTTCTGATATAGATGCTAACCATATCCTAATTTAAGAAATAATAATGTTCAATAAAACATAATTTCACAAGTGTAGTATGCCAGAAAAGTGCTTTTATAAAATTGTGTTTGTGTAACAGGAATGCTGTCATATAATTTCATTTCTGTACTCTTTTGGGTACAATATTACCAGTTTTATGAAAGATACTCTGTTAAAGTCGAATTTGCCAAGATAACCTGTTATATTTTGTTCTCATGACAATGTTTAATCTAATTTTACACATACATACACTATGTGCACTTGTGTATATGTGTTGTCTGCATGAAAGCAGAATATGTGGAAAATAATGCAGCTGTCATCAGATGTGTAAAACAATTTGATGGACTGCAAACTGCAGACTTGGTCAAAAAATGAAGCTGCATTCAGCAGTGAAGTTATCTTTTCTGCAGTGTTGCAGTGATGTTGGGATTGACTATATTATATTAAGTAAGGGAGACGGAGGATTAATTTAGGGGTTAGTAAGGATAAAGCCCTCAGAATGGGAATGAGGGGCTCATTGTGCTTCATACAAAAAAAAAAAAAGAAACAAAACTCAGGAGAGTTGCATTGCAGACCCCCTAAATATGTAATGTTGGAATCAATCTTCCTGCACCCTGTGCTTTTTTTACATACTGTATCTTAAAAATCCCAAAAAAAACTTCATAATGAATGGCTGTGTTAAAAAATGAAATATTCACAAACATTTTCAAAGGTTTTGGATCTCATGCATGTGAACCCCAAATCAGCCGAACCAGAATGGTGTTAAACACAAATCATGTGCCAGTTAATTTTAAGCATAAACCAAGTGAAGCTCAAGATGGGATAACAATTTTGAGTCAGTTAGGTTCACCACAAATTACATAATTAGACTAGGCCATTATTCAGATTTGCATCTTTATAGAGTTGAATGAAAGTCTGTGTATAAAAAATCAAATCTTTGTATAGATTGTTAAAAGTTTTGTCTCCAGGGAAGATAAGTTCTGATTTTAGACTTACACTGTATCTCTGAAAAGCCAACATTTCAAGAAAAATGAATCAGTATAGTAGATGTTTATTTTTGCTACCAGCTGCACAGTTTCAAAGGGACACTGGGTGAAACATTGTTAAAACAGATCTGTCCAGAACGCCTCTAAAAAGAGGTAAATGCATTATGACCGTGTGTAGCACTGTCATGTACTCTGTTTAGTGCTGATATTCTTTTAACTATATACTGAAACTGGCATATGAACCAAATGGGTATGTACTTCTTCACTCTCAAAAGAATCTGATGAAAGCTAGCAGAACTAGACATTCTTAATGAAATAAAACTTGCGAAATAAAAGTATTAAACTCAAATGCACAAAATGTTTTCATTTTTTTTTTTTATAAAATGTGACAGAAGTGCCATTTAAAAAGCAAGAGGAATGCAGAATGCAGCTTGTTCATGGCAATTGAGTATTTTAATGCTTAGTGACGAATCTCCTGTTGTAACAGGTAAACAGTTTTGCTTGTAGCTCTCAGCTTCTTTGCTCAAGAATCAGGGACAGTGAAAAATAATGGGAAGACAAAGGCCCCCTAATAAGGGACAATCTTAAATATTACTCTAAATTTTCTTACACATTTGATAGAATGATAGGCAATGCATCAACATGTATTTTTTGAAGAATAAAACATGTGAAACTCTAATATCTGACATTGACTGTAGCCTCAGTGATTTACAAGAAAAATCAAACATTTTATTTGGGACTGGGCAAACATTCTGCAAACTCTGTGGTTTTGTTTTATCACATAGTCCTTCCCTCAAAAAATTAATTTTGTCACAAAAGAAAATTGGTTATATGAGTATGACCAATGGGAAGAAAGTGTTCCTGAAAAATAAAGTATGTACTTTGGGGATCTACAACAAATGATCTAGTGTTAGTAGCTCATTTCCCTAAAAGGCAAGTACCCTAACTCCCCGTAACCCAATCTTATTCTCATTTCCAACATCTGATCCTTAAACTATAATAGCTCTACCAAAGCCCTAACTCTCACCCTGAAACTACCCCAGTTCCTAAAGACAGTCCTCACTCCTCAACCCTAAAACTCTACCCCTTCTTCCTAAACTTAAAATGCACAGTAGCTCCCTAAACCTAAAACTCCACTTCCCCTCCCTAACCCCAAAGTACTCAATCCCTTGCCAAACCTAAAACATCTATATTGATACCTAACCCTAAATACTGTGATTGCACCATAAACCTAAAACTCCACTCTAACTCCCTAAACCTAACACTCTAATCCTTTCCCAACCCTACACTCTCCACTCAGTATTTAAAACTTAACATCCCCTGCTGCTTCCTAACCGTAAAATCAGCAACCACTCCCTAACCCCAAAACTCATTTTCATCCCCAACCCTAAAAATCCCTTCCTGTTCCCTAATCCTAATACATCCTGCCCACTATTTAAACCTAAATCCTGTTCTTGAGCACTGCCTGAAACCCTAATCCTACCCCTCCCTTTCCCTTCCCAAGGCTGTCACACCTAGCTTGCTCAAACTCGGGTATGAGTTCAGTAGAGCAGCTCATCTCTCACCCCACACAGCTGCCACACCTTACCCAAACTCATGTTTGAGTTCAAATGAGAGCAGTTGCCCAGGCAAGCTACAAGATTCTCAAGTTCCCAACTTCAAGACAGTTAGCCCCTTTCTCTGCAGACTGTTCTCATACAGAATATTTTGTTGAGGATTAAGTTATTTTACTGTAATTGGGTAACACACTGACTTTCTTTTTCAGAAATATAATGTCAGCTTTCATTTAGAAAGTGTTCTTGTACAATATGCTGCATTTAATAACACTGTCTCTCACTTGCTGAACTGGGCTGGCTTGAACTCCCTCACCTCCTTCAATGGTATCAACTCTCACTCGCCCACAAACTAGTAAACCATCCACTAAATGTCCCATCCCTCCAGAATCTACTCCAACCCTATCGTACCACCAGACCACTAAGATCCAGCAAAAAAAATCACTTGCAGATCACTAAAGCCAATAACTCTGCTAGTGAAGCACTCTTGCACCATAGCCAAATTATGGAACTCCCTCCCACCCACAATTACCTCTGCACCATCATGCACCCACTTCAAAACTTTACTAAAAGCGCATCTAAAAACATGCTGGCCATGCCCTTGCAACTCCCAATCTAATATCACCCACCTCCATCCAACCACTACCTTTCTTTCCACTCCACTAACTACCTTGATTATAGCAAGCTCAGATGCTCATAAGCCAGTACTTATTATACAGCAGGAACTTCTTCTTGTAACATTTGTTAATGTCTGTTATGCACTTCACAGATAAAGATTCTAGTTGTCGACTGATGTGCTATGTTCTTCATCTGTAAATATGGTGTAAGTAATTGCTATGTAAATTGTTAATTGCTATGTAATCCAATGTAACTACTGTCTGTTTATTTTAACTGTGGAGCTTTTCTCCCCGGGCCTCCGCTGAAAATGGACCTACGTCCAGTCGGACACTCCCGGTCAACAAATATAAATAAATAAATAAATAAATATGAACACCACTAATAAAAAAACAACACAGTGAGACGTGTAACACAAATAAACTATCTAATGTATATGTAGGACATTAAACTACAGCTTGTAAAACAAAGTGCATGAAAAAAATGTTTTAATTTCTTTCCTGACAGCTCATAGAATAATACTTTTAAAATGCAGCTTGAATGCTGGGTGCAACCTTTACAGGCAAAGTAAGTCGTTGATTACTGACAAGTATCATTTTGTAAAACAAAATAGTTTAGTTTTATCTAATACAAAAAAAAAAAAGAGGCAGCTTGTCACAAAGGAAAGCTGATCATGCTAGCTGATAGAACTGTATCTCAAAAACAAAAAATGCCAAATATATATTGATTTTTTATGATGGAAGCACGCTAGACCCTTTCACAGCAATCTCTTCCCATGTAAATGGTTTGTGACAGGGTCAAATTCTTTTGACTGTAATCAGATAAACCATGAACTTTTCAAAAGTATGTTTCTCCCCTCAGGGAAAAATAATAGCTTCTTTCAGTGCCACCTCTAGCACCAGAACGAAGGAAAACATTTGTCTGTGATCACATACATATGTGTGTGTGTGTGTGTGTGTGTGTGTGTGTGTGTGTGTGTGTGTGTGTGTGTGTGTGTGTATATATATATATATATATATATATATATATATATATATATATATATATATACACACACACACACACACACACACAATAAATATATATTATATATATTTATATCTATATATATATATGGGTCTACGTCATAACATTGAAATTTTATAACGTTGAATTTCATAACATTGAGACCGTAACATCGAAAATTCAAAACATTGAAAGTGTGCTTCATAACATTGAAAACTACATTGCACAAGTAAATAAGATCCCCTCCATCTACAACAACACCTAACTAACAAACACACGTTCTACTATGTTTCTATATGTGTATGTGTGTGTATGTATGTATATATATATATATATATATATATATATATATATATATATATATATATATATATATATATATATATATATATATATATATCTTTATCTATATATATGTTTTTTTCACTTCCCCAGCTGCCAACCCTCCTCCTTCCTCCCACGAGTTGCACCCATTTATTCCCTATTAATAACAGCATGGCCCTAATGCAGGTAAGTGCCAACCAGAGAAAGCTGCCATGAAGGCAGCTTTATCCTGGCCATTTGCTGATTAAAATCCTACACTGAAGCCTGTTGCCCAACAAGTGGCTCACCAGTCCCATCCCACGGATCATTCCAAGAGGTAGCCCTTTGACCCACAAAGGAGAGCTACTATTACCATTTGATCTCCCCAAGCACCCTTAAAGATAATGTACAAATCTGATGTAATGGAATGCAGCAGCTGTATTCTGTTTCCACTTTTTGAACACTTTTCTAATGGCTAATGCCTGTTCTAGTCATATTTTATGTGAAAATAGTACTTTAAAACCCTGTGCTGTCATAGCTGATGCCCTTTCCCTTCCTGCTGTGCGGCTGTAATTGGTATCACTTTGGGGTGTGGGGTGGAAGCTTGCTTATCTCAGCTACTGTCCTACTGTACATTTGGTTAATGATTATATTTATACCACTGCCAACTGCTCTTACTGAAATGCCCATTTCACTTTTAGCATCAACTGGGGAAATTGGTATGTCACTGTTTTTTATGGGATACAGCATGCTATTTATTACCAGTCACAATTACAGGGCTGTGGCAGCAATATACAAAGTCACAGAATGAATACTTGGCATGTATTAATACTTCATGAATAAAATTACAAATCTGAATTTGTCCATGAAAATTATGTATTTACTGTACCTTTCTTTAAATTTGTGGGTTTTTTTTTGCTTTATAGTCTGTCCAGTGTGTCATAGCTTTCTTTTCTTAATCAACTGGCAATGACCATTATTCCCAATTCATGTCATTGTGATGAGAGGTGAGATAATATCAGTCACAGCAGGCATGCAAAAAAGCATTAAGCACGATTACTGAAAAAACTTTTTATTAACTTTGACATTTTAAATAGTAAGTGCCAAGGGGCATCTCATACTGTTTATGAGTTGCAGTGCTTGAAGAAGGTTACTGTGATGACAGCAACCTTTATGGCTGTTTGCAAGGTAGTATATGCCTTTGCACATGACCTTCAAAGCCCACAGAATGGTTTGTCATCCCAAGCCACTGCCAATCCCCCCAATCTACCTAAGGGTCTATGTTGAAGACCTCATTAACTGTGTCTTTGGAGAGTCTAAGTACCAAATGGTTTTAGAAAAAAATTCTGGAACAAGTCAGAAATGAAAGTGAGTTTAGTAAATGCCAGAATTCTTAACAATAAAATAGATGATTATTCATGCCATTACTAAAATCTTGCTTAAAGATCCAAAATGTATATCACAACAAACTCAGCAGAGTACCTTTAATTGATGTGAATGTGATAAGATAATTGGCACTCTTTCAGTCTTTGTGAAAGAGCACTTAAATGCTAAGAAAACTACTTAGGATTAGAATATAGCATTATAAAAGCTTTCTATACACTATATCCTACACAAAACATGAGAATTTCCTGACTAAAAATATGTGAAAATATGATCCTTATTGAGATGTTAACTCACAACACAAATAAAAATAAATACATGCAATTATTAACGTACTGTGCTAGTAAAACATTTTGGAAGAAAGAATATGAAATCAAACGAAAGATTGCAATATCTTAAACAGCATTCTGACAAACCTATCTGCCCTCTTCCTGCGCATTACCCTTTTTAATTAACAAAGATTATGATGCTACCGCCCAGAGCTATAGCTATGTCATCTGGCACCTTGTGCTGTTCCCCAAAATGGTGCCTCCCTCAATTCAGAGTTGTGGAAAAACAAGAAGAAAAGGTCTTCTGAAGTTTGAAGACAAGAAAAAAAACTGTTCTGTGTTCTAAAATTGCTATGCTTCTTTCAGCACCTGCTGATTGTACCATCTAACAGTTTGCACCATTAAATCTACCATAATTATAGTTCTGTTATCATCTTTATCAAAATCAGTCATAAATAAATCATTCTTCCCTGTCTTTTTCTTTGGAAACTGTGATGCAGTAAATGATGTATTTGTTCAAATAATCTAGTACGCTGTCCTCACTGACCCAAACAAATCTGCACTGGATACTATCAATGGGTTTTGAGGTGCTGCTAGCTTCTGCATTCATGTACACACTGAGACCAGATTCAAGCATATAAGTGGGATAACTCCGCAGTGAAGGAACGGGAGCAAAGAATGGATCCATTCTGCTATGAGTGGCCCAAATGGAAAACTTTTTTGTGCATTTGTTCTTATAAGCTTTATACGTTCATAGCTTCACAGGTGCCAGGCAATCAGTCTGCAGACAGCTTAATGGGTTAAGGGCAAGACAAAAGAGCAGTGGTGACAAAGAATCACCCTGGAATATCCCCCTTTGAATTTTTATCCTGCAATAATAGCCTGCCCTTTATCAAAGCTTAACTGCAAAGGGGTTGCTACTGTTTCATGGTCACTGTAATGTAATCAAGCCATGTAGGGTGTATCATATACATTTTAAAGCACTGTTTTTTCCATGAATGTGGAGTACTGTCAAAAGCTTTTTTGTAGTCTATCCATGCCATACTTAGGTTCTTCCCCCTTTTACAGTTCTCCATTATGACTTTAACAAAAAATGATCCTTTATTGCAAATGACTTTCTTTTGTTACCATTTTGTTGTATTGCCATTTCTGAGTTTTATTCTAAATGACTGTAAACCCTGTCAGCATCAATTCCAGTGTATAGTTTATATGTCATCAGAAGGCAAGTTATTGGTCTATAGGTTTTAGGATAGCTTGCAGGTTCACTCTTAAGTAGGAGTATTGTTTTTCCTGTTGTTTGCCAGGTTAGTGTCTGTTCAGGGTACGCACATAAATAGTTCTTGCTCATGGATAAATCTTCATGTAAAGATGTTAATACTTGTAGCCAGAAGTTAGGCACTGCGTCTGGGCCTGGGTTTTTCTAGTTAAGAGCTTTTCTTAACTTTGTTTCAGTCTCTCTGGCCATTACTTCATCCCATTTCATATCCTGTACATTTGAACTTCTTATTCTTTCTTTTACTTCTATCCATTCAAAGTCTTTGTTATATTCCACAAGATCTTTACAGATATTTCCCCAAAATGTGTCTATTTCTTTGTTTTTTGTGGTGTTTCAATGCCTTTTGCTTTGTCTCCCAATTCTCTATAAAACTTTTTCGGGTCATCAATAAGTTGCTTATTTTGCACTTTTCCTTTATATTTATTTGCATATCTTCTAAATTTTTTCTGCCTGTGCTGATAATTTTAGTTTATTATTTACGATATTGCACTATAGATCCTGATCTGTTCTAATACTGCACATTGATTTCTGAGTATTTTTGTTGATCTGTTCCCATTCTTCTACACGTTTCTAACAGTGACACCAATTCTCTTAATTTCTTTATAGTTTTCTCTATTCAGTACTTCTATGATGGCATTTGATTTCTCCCCTGCCTTTCCTCTTAATGCCTTGTGTTTTTGTGGTAAAACTGTATCTGTAATTAATTTAGCTGCACAGTAATCTATCCTCTTTACTTCTGTTATATTGCATGATTCCCTATGAACAATCCTAATTATTGTGTTCATTTGTTTTATCAAACTTCTAACTTTTGAGGTTTTATTGACTTTCTGTTGTATATTTCTTTCATTGATCTTAATATGTCTGTCCATCTCTATTAAATCAAACAACTCTTCTCTTAGATCATTTTCTTCTAAATTGAGGGTATTTATTTGCTTTGTTCTTAATTTCCTGCAGGTATTCTACAGAAAGTTCCAGAGCATCTTCCTGTGCCACATTCTCTTCAGTTTCTTCCTTTGTCATCTGTTGCTGTTTCATATGGGAACACACTGGCCTATCACTCCACAACACTGACTGTGTCAGAGTTGCCATAGTTTCCTCTTCCTTCCCTTGCTTTGCACTGGTTTCCTACTGAAGGCTCCAAAGTATCTTCATATGGCATCTGATCAGATGTTTCCTGTCCTACTAACATGTGGTGTTGCTGGTTACTTTCAAAATATCCATTAATAGAAGGACCATTAAGGAGGTTGCTTTTTTAGTTGAAATAAAGGCCTTCTCCAGCAGCCACTGAGGGAAGGTTATAGATTGAATGAGCCACACGCCCTGTCCTCTGAAGCATCATCTCTAGGACTTCTTCAAACTTAGAGTAATCAAAGGGATGCAGAGGCAGTATCCTCATCATTAATGTCAGCTGCAATCAGTTTAGCAGATGAGTCAGTGTTCTTTCTTCTGTGTGTAGCCTTCCTGGGAATTTTCAGAGGAGGAGAAGTCTCCGGAGATGGGGAAGATTGGCATTCAGAGATAAGGGAGATTGGCATTCTTAGCTGAAACTGGTTTCAGAGCTGTGAAATGTCTCCAGTCTGTCTATCCAGCATGACAATTTACAAGATTTTTGTCTTAGTGCAAGGCCTTTCTGAGAGCGTTGATGATTCCACCATCTAAGCTGGATATGAGCTGAGGGGTGTTACAGCAATAATAGCAGCTGACTTATTATCTAGATGAATTTCACTGAGGCCAGAAACAAAGTAAACCTCTAATCTACCCTCCAGGTACCTTTCATGTGGATTTGCTTAGAAGAAGCTGATTGTCCCTATCTGCTCTCCCTCTCTGAAAATATGCATCAACTCTGAATCACATAAAAGTTTAATACAGTGAATGCCCACCTCTGGCATATGCCTCTCTAATGCTTTGTCAGTCTTTTTTCTTAAAAGCAATAGTAAAATCTTTAATTTATTTTTAAAACTCTGTAATTTTCCCGACCCAAGAAACATTACATACACAAGTAGCCATATGTGTACTACATTTTCAGCACTGGTACATGTTGCAGATGCTTTTGTCTTGTACACACAGTAGCATAGCAAGGGTGGGATGAAGGGTGCAATCACCCAGGTGCACATTGTTATTGAGCATGGTCAAGAGCTCCTGCAGAAGGCCTTGCTTTTCTATGTACAGAATTGCTGCTACAGAAAGACAGTTCAGCTGAAGTCCTTTTTATTTTGTTTTTGCAATTCAGTCAAAGAGCTGAGGGCACTTGTGCATTGGCTGCTGTATAAGCCGATGCACCAGTCGGCTTAATACACAAAGCTGAAGTCATTTTTTTTCTTTATTCTCCTCACTCAAAGAGATGGGGGTGGGGATTGGCTACTCATCACTTGAAGAGCTGGAGAGAGGGCATGGATTGCTGATGAAGAAGCCAATCCTATTTGCTCTTCGCTTAAAGAGCAAGGGGGTGAGGTGGTATTTCAGGGGCCGGCACCAGGTGCTAGATGAGGCATCTACAACTCTGGGGTTCAGGTGCCTAGGCATTGAGGCATTTCCCTGTGGTACATTTGGCTGGGGACACATGGCTGAAGTAACATTCAGCTGCAAAGAAATATAGCTTTTTACAAATTCCCTGTGGGCAAAGAGAAACACACACACACTCCCATGCTCACAACTTTAATAACCAAATGCATGGAGGCAGAAGAAGTAATAAGCATTGTGCTCAGTTTACAGTGCATACTTATGTAACTACAGCATGTAGAAATGTGCCACAGCATGGAGGAAATCCTGCAGGCTACTGTAGTCACATTTAAGCTCCAGCATGCATTTTAGGTAATGTTCCCAGGACACTGTGAAGGAGGTAGTGCTCCACACGCACTGATTATAAAGACATTGCCCATTGTGCGCTACATTTTTACTGCCACTGACATGCCCTCTGGCCAGCCTGCTGCTATTGCCTGGTGTATTATGTTCCCTTGGGGGCCATGGACATTGATTTCCCCCTGTGTATTTGCTTATTGAAGTTGTGGGCATCAGAATTTGCAAACAGGCATATTTCTCTGCAGCTGTCACTTCAGCTGTGTGTCCCCAGTCAAATGTACCACAGGGAAATGTCTCACTGCCTAGGCACCTGAACCCACAACTCTGCGTACAGAGTTCCATAAAGTTCCCTCCTTCTTTTTATGTCTCACCAAGCTGGTTAGAGCTCCCACTCATACTTCAACCCAATCAGCTTTCACTAGCCCACAAAATATTACACCATTCAGATAAAATCCCAGCTCTACAACACCTACTTCACCGTCAAACCACTACAAGAACCATAAGATCTAGCACCCAAAATCACCGTCAAGTCATAAATTTTAACAATGAGGCAGGAAAATCTGCGGTTTGCACAATCAAATGAAACAGTGAAAGCATAATATGTTTTATTAGGTTCATGTATTGTGGAAATCAAGTGCAAGACAGAGTGTCATTGTATAAAAATAAAATCCTTGTATATAGAAATACTGGTCTTAGTCTGAACTTTACACATAAAAAAATGGGAGATGCTGAGAGTGGTGTGATGTTGTAAGGGGTACATTATATATTATATATATATATATATATATATATATATATCAGCCTAGGAAAAGATGACTGACTGTCCAACCTACTTTGCCAGAGATAGCATGCATCTCCCCCCCAAAGTTTCTGTATATTTGCTAACACCTTGCCCACTCCAACTGTGCTTTTTTGAGTTAAAGTTAGTCTTCCAAAACTTTCAACATAACCTAACAGAATCAGGGCATTAAGGCATTGCTGCCAATGCCAGGGACCTTAAGAAAAAAAATCCACAATCTACTTCATATGTCCGACAGTCACATCCTCAAAATTGCTGCCGCAAACTGCAAATTCACAAAACCACGAAAACCGAAGTTCCAGATAACAAAATCTCGGCCCCTTTTTGACCCATGGTAGCACTTGTTTTAGCTGTGGAGCGATCAGAAATGTCGAGTTTCGATTTTTTTTTTTCGAACTTTAGGGAAGTCGGCAGGATGGAATTCGTGGAAATGGTTCACGTATCTGCACAGTGGAAGGATGTGCTTTCAACTGTATGAATTTAAACCACTACTTACCTTGTAAAGGTAAATATATGCATCGTTCAAGACCAGTGAAAGCACTACATCATTGCAGAACTTTAATAAACATCACTAACACAGGCCCACCACACTAGAAGTAGGCACTAAAGGTGGAAGTGTCTCTATCTTCCTAAAAACAACTCACTTCCATATTCATTAGACCATATAATGACTTAAAACTCTTTGTCACCTCATAGCTAACTACAGGATCCCCTCTATGTCCCCCTTAGCCCATAACTCCTTTTTAACCAGTATGGAGTCTCTTATTTATTAAGCCAATCTCCTAAGAGACTTCAACTTCCCACCATCAACAGAGAGACATATACATCCTCAAACATACATGCCCAGAGAATTTTGATTTGATGAGTGCAGACTTCCTGAACCAATTAGTCAGTGTACTGACCAGAAGACATAAAATCCTGGACTTGATCCTTACCACTATATGACAGTTCAGCTCACCAGCTATTGTAGCTTCCTCCCTGGTCAAATTGAATCACAAGTCAGTCACATTCACCTTAAGATTAAAGACAGAAGCATCCTCCAAGACCTCAGTATTTAGAGACTAAGTGTTAACCTGACTAAATGCAAAATACCTTGCCACATCAATGATCCCAGTACTTATGTGGAATCCTTTATTTCCACTTCTGTGCATATGTAAATAGTTGTATAGATCCATCTGTTTCCCTTAAAAATAAATGCAATGCAAAATTCAAAAATTACCCCCCTTTGGTGGAAACCTAATGTAAGCAGGCTAATTAAAAAAGAAAAAACTCATTGCACCTAATAAATAAATCTAACTCCAAAGAAGACAAAATCTGCCTTGCTAAACTAAACAAAGAACTCTGAACTCTGATCAAATCCACCAAATCAAATATGAGGTAAAAATAGCCACCCAGTTGAAACCTAACCACAAAGCATTCTTTAGTTATGTTAGAAATCTCAGAAACAATGCTCAGCTGTACACAGAGCTAATAGTAAATTATACCACATGCTTAGAGGACATAGCAAATTTACTTGTGGAAAAAATCAGCTCCAACTTCACCCCATATGCCCTCCAACATTCTCAGATTAAATAATTATATTTATTCCCCTCCTCAATTCTCCCAAGAGCAAGTTCTCAAGGCATTATCTGGGGTCAAAATCATTATATCTATGGGTCCAGATAACATGCCAGGTTGCCTACTGGCTAGCCTGAAATATGAATTATCAAAATCCGTACAGAAGCTATTCAACATTAGCCACAAAACAGGCTTTTGTAATGGATGAATGGGGGACAGCAACTGTCATGCTCTTGTACAAACGTAGGGCTACAGCAGATCCAGATAATAACAGACCCATAGGCCTGACCAGCTTCATCTGTAGGGCTAAGGAAAAGGAACTAATATGTAGTGGTATAGATGATGTGCAAACTTTCAACCCACCCCAGTTTGGATTCATTAAAGGCAGGTCATGCCTTCTTAACCAGGCTGACTTATTTGACAAAGTCATGCCACAATGGATGCAGGCAGATCAGTGCACACTACCCATCTTGCAAAGGCATTGAACACTATCCCACACCCAAGCATCATAAATAAACTCTCCCAGCTAAATATTCACCCCTGTGCAACTCTCTGGCTAGCAAATTGGCTCAAAACAGAATGCAGAAAGTAAGGGTGGCTAGCACTACTCCTCAAAAAGATCTGTCACTAGTAGAGAACCAAAGGATTCAGTCCTCGGGACACTTCCCTTTGGCATTTACTTCTCTAAAGTCAAAGCTAATCTTAATGGAATATGGCTGACCAAGTCTGCAGATGACTGGAAAGATGATGCCATCATAAACTCCCCAGAGGACACCATGGTCCTGGAAAAGGGCCTGTCACAAACAAATAGTTGGTGCTAAAACTGTGAACTGAAATTAAAGGCCAAGAACTTTACAACTGTATCCTTCAGCACGCATGACTCCTTTTGTAACTACCACATTGCCAATGCCCTCCTGAAAACTGATCCCATAGTTAGATATCTGAGAACTTATGCTGACAATTAGCTGCCCTTTTATCTCCATATATCCAGTACTGTAAGCAAGTCCTTTTTCATCATATAGCTTATATCAAAGGATATGGGTCTAGACCCAGGAATGTAACTGTTCCTCTGTACTCATCACCCATTGTGCCAATCATTGAGTATTATGTCCCTTTCTGTATGCATCTGTGCAGACATTTGTCATAGCTGTAATGGCCCCGTTGTTTTTTCACTAAAAAATCAAGGAACTAAATCATAAAAACTACACAAACCATCTCAAAATCTTACTTTTCTTCTTGGTGTCATATAGGCTACTGAGAAGTTACCTTTGCCTTTGTATAGAGCCTCAACAGACCCTGTTCTGCCAAAACCTATTACACATTTAGAAGTTCAATAATCTCAGAAATACCCACTAAAGGGACCTCACTGTCTTTTGCAAGATTAACAGAAAATGCTAGAGGGATAGGTATGTATCACAGAGAATGCTACTTGTAAGGAACTGTCTTCTCTGCTACATAAAGCAGAGTACTTCTCTGCCACATAAAGCAGAGTACTTCTCTGCCACATAAAGCAGAGTACTTCTCTGCCACATAAAGCAGAGTACTTCTCTGCCACATAAAGCAGAGTACTTCTCTGCCACATAAAGCAGAGTACTTCTCTGCCACATAAAGCAGAGTACTTCGCTTACTCTGTTCAAATGTTACCTGGATGGTAGAATGGGTAACCTCAAATGACCCCTTATTTTGCATGAGTGGCTGGCATGGATAGGGGACACATGTAAGTACCCAGCATATACTTGTGCAGTCTGTCTTCAGAGATTCATATTGCAAAATGTAAGAGCTAATAATTACCTTAGGAATACAGGGCTAGGCATCTTAAGATACTCACAGATCAATAGTCTAGTAAAGCTCTGTGAACCTCAGGACATTTTAAATTGTATTTTTTATAAAGTTCAATTTACGTTTCTGGAATGTAAAAGATGTAATATATAAAAACAGGAATGTTCTTTTGGCATCCCCTTAAATTTCAAAGGTTAATAACTGAAACCCAAACTTTAGTTTTATTAAGAACATGTCTGTTACAGAATATCTGCAACAGGGTGAACTTAGCAAATGAACATGTAAAAGATAAGATAGTCCTGTATGTTACATTCATATTATATATAATATTTTAGAAACAGGATATTATTTTATTCACACAACAGAAAACAGATTTTAGGTAATATATTGACTGTAAGACTATTACAAAGTTATAAATTACAGGTCAGGAACATAACTTGGATACTGAAAACATATTTTGCAACAGATATGAAATGTAGTTTCTATTTTAAGTTTTAAACATGGTATATGTTTCAAACTGAAGATATTACATGAACAGTGAAGCAGAGGTGGTTAAATATGTGACACACTGTTGTAGTCCCATACTGAAGGAACTCTGTTTTAATTTCTCCACGTTTTACGTTTCTAACACCTCTTACAGGAATGAGCCCCATTCCTGAGGCAACACACAGTAAGCATTCAATAAATTAGTATTTCTTCAGTCTTTGATGCTTGCCAAGTGTGTTCTTCCTTACACCCACAATGTACCCAAAATTCCCTCCTTCTGCAGTTCATATGGGGTTACATGTATTAGAAGCACGAATGTTGTAAGTTAAATCATAAATAGTAAGCTGATTTATAGATTGAATTTTATTCCTAGATGTCAAGGCAGTTTTCAACATTAGCTTTAGTTTTCTGAAGTGTTCCTTATAAAGTTTTTTCTCCTTTGCTCATGTTTTATTGCTGTCCTTCTGTCAATATCCAAATATTTATACACACCCTCCTGTTCAATTTCATCTGTATGACATTCCTGTCTCAAGTTAATATTTTCTTGATGCTATAGTTTTCTTGCTGTAAATGTTGCTTTTTTTACATTTATCAAGCCCAGATGTCATTCTGTAAGCAAATGTTAAAAATGTTAAAAATACTGATTGTTAGTAAAAAGCATGTGGTCCTTCATTGATATGTAAAGTAGTTCTATCTATCTATCTGCCTGTCTATGTGTATGTGTGATCAAGAAAATGGTCAAAATTATCTGAATCATATCCCTTACTAGAAAGAACTATTTAGAGTGGAAATCCTTAGAGAGGATCTGATACCTGCAAGAGTATGTGTAATTTTATCAAGATATTTTAAAAAATAGTTTCAAAAGTATATCATAAATTGAATTCTTAAAAATAACGTCTGTAATAAATGGTTTGTTACTTATCATTGCCAAGACTGTTAAACCAGGAATGGCTAATGAACCGATGAATCATAATAGTACAACCACTGTCTTTAGATGAAAAATATAACTGAATTGTCTAAATGGGGTGCATTCTATTTTGCAGTTTGGCTTCTAACAACCACAGTTTGAAACTATAAGTCCAAAAGCTGAAAAGAATGTTTCACTATTATAAACATCTGTCCAAAGGACTGATATCTGCCTGACAATTAATCTCAAATTAGAACTGAATTTTTTTTACAGCAGTGATCCTTAAAATGAGCAACATTTTTAATCAAATGGATAATCAAATGGAGATGCTGTTGAACCACTGATAAAGGGAACGGCAGGATCGATTGGGAAGTCATAGGGTACCTAATGGCTACTCTTGTCAAACTCAAAGATGAAAGGGCATTTACACCTAGTATATTTTCCATATGGATGTCCTAGTTTGTTTATTACAACACCTACAGTTTTAACCTTGGCTCCCAACTTACTTTTAAAATATGTATTTAGTACTAACTTTCAGTGCAGCTGTAAATAGCTAAAAAATGCACAATTTGTTTAAAAAGAGCATTTATTACAAATCTTTTGATAGAAAGCAGTTACTGCAGGCACTGTATGGTGCTGAAGAATGCACCTACAAAAGCTTCACCTGTACCTCAATACAACATAGACTCAACAAAACCAGAATTACATATAAGTAACAAATGCAGGGTGACCATAATATGGCAGCGGAGAGAGCCCATAATAACAAAGTATCTGTCTTAACAATTGAACCAAGCCAGAATTTTAAATGCCCATAGAGCAGACAGCCTGACATGCCAATCCTCAAAATATCCTGGCAATTGATGAGTTCATTGTGTATAAAGCAAATACTTACCTCACTGGGCTTTTTAATGAGTTCATGACAGTGTCATCTTGCCTGGATTTAGAACTATTGCTATGTCACCTGTGTTAAAAAAGTTTAAAAGTATTACATTGGCAGTGGGCAATTTAACCCCTCTTAGATAATCAACAATATGTGACAGGGTTATCAAACATCCTAGAAAATACAGGAAAACATTTCTTCTTAATAAAATCTTCCCAACACCTTTTATGCCACTTAGATGTCATTGTGATCACCCCACTCCCAGCAGCCCAACTGTTTTGCCACTGATCAGTTTTATCAACCCTTTCATCAGTGAGACACTGCTCAACCACAGCAGTCCATCCAGCATGACAGCACACTGTTTGAGCTCCCCTTTCCCCAATCAACATTTGTTACAGTCTGCTTCTTCCTCTCTGCGTAGGGTGCCCCTGTTTCACTTCTCAGCTGCCCAATTGGTGTGTAAGTTAGTTGCATAAAGAACTTATTTTTAAAGAGCTACTTACTTGCATCATTGCACTGGATGTTTTGAGATAAGCTATGAATCCTGCTCTTCCCCACAGTGCTAGCCTTTGCTAGGTAATGCCTACTCCCTGGTAACCTAACAAGACTTCCTCTGCAAGTCCATCAGCATTACAGTTATCCACTAGGCAAGACAGAGAAACACTGACAACATCCTGGTTATTGATAACACATTCAGAAGAAATTCAGAAGAAATTTAAATGGATAATGTGCTTTTTATGCTAAGTAATCTACACAATCTGTACAGCCACGTCAACCTGTATTTCAAGACAGAAATATATAACTAACCAGAAGCGCAGTATCAAAGTGACATAATTAAAAAATCTGAAACATGGTCTATTCTGACTTTATTATAAGTTATCATTCTCATGCCACTAAATGACAACCCTCATATAAATTTGAAAATGTTTGTTTATAAGGTGGTCCCAGCCTGCATTGGGGGGGGGTTGTGAAACATTAACGTACAGGAATGATTGGAGCAAGAATAAACAACTGATGGTTAGATAGAAGGTAAGCAATGGGAGAATAATTATTTAGTTATGAATGGAGGATATATTTTATTATGTCCCTTTTCTTCCCATAAAAGGTAGAGCTATTGTATAAGGATTTTGGATTATCTTTCTGTGTCTGTAAATACTTGAGAACTTCCCAAAAAATAAATAGAAATAACAACCACCCCTTAGAAGAAGCTGCACTGCCTCTTAGAGTAGCTCTATACCTTTGCTGGACTAAAGTACAGTGACTCCAGGAGCCATCAGTAATGCTGCTTCCATTTACTAAGCAGAAGGGAGCATAGTGAGACGTCTGCTGATAATAGTTTGTGTTCACATTTCACCGTATACACATTCATCTGTGCTTCATGTGTGTCTGGATCTAGCAGATGACACTTTGTTCTTATCCCAATTATGTCCATTTAAGACAGGTAAAATAAAAATAAATCATCCATAGCCTTGCATTCCTTACCCTTTCAAAGAAGCAGTTGGTAAGAGATTGCAGTTTATATTGTGAAGGGAAGGTGCCATATTGATAAATTTCAGTTCTTGAACTCAGTAGTTTTAACACTTTCTATTTGTCTTACTCACGTTGTCTGCATGTTTTGTTGGGTGTGGTCAGATTCAATCCTTGAGTGTAAAATCCTTGTTGCTTAAGTACAGACTTAAAATGTGAAACTGTCTCACAGCTAACCAAAGTCTTGCTACATGCCCATACTTGTAGCCCCTTACTGAACTGCATTGTGTGAGTATACTCAGCCCTGTGTACAAGGCAGTGTAAATATTTCATCCTTAAAGATAGGTAAATCACTTTTGCAAATAAAATTGTGACAGGAATTGAAGTTCTATTGTATGTTATCTTCAAAATGTGTACTGTTGTTAAAAAAATGGTAGCTTTGTTAATGCTATAGATGTGTAACTGTGTACTCCTTGTTTTCATTGGCTAGGACAACTTCAAACATGCCAGTACTAACAGCCCTGTATCCAGAGATGAGTTGATGTTGGTGCTTTCCAAGTTAGATGGACTGTACATCCGAGCTCTTTACTTCACTGAGACACAGCGCCTCACCCTTGGTGATGTTAGTCTAGATGTGACTAGTTTCCAGGGAAGTGGTAACACCGCAGGCAATGTGGAAGTCTGTTCCTGCCCATCTAAATATGTGGGTGACTCATGTGAGGTATGACATCTTCTGTTATCATTCATTACACATTCTTTTTCTCTGGGATTGTTTCCTGCTGAAGTCTGGAATACTGTGAGATTGCTTTATTCTCCCGTTACATGGCTTTGAGTATATTCTACATACCATGTAGAGTTGAAGAGTTTAAGCACAGTGTTACTCAAATCACAGTGAAGTCACTCAGCTGACCTATAAAGTACGTAAACAAAATCCTGTGACCTAGCTGAAATAGGATTTTTAACATTTCTGTTAACTGCATTTGAATTTAATGTAATATGAATTGTGGCTGAACGAAAGATGGGCTCCATCGTGTCTGCTGAATTATAATTGTTCTGGCCATTTTACTTTATACATTGAAGTATGGCTCATGTCTTTAAGAAAGCCAAGGGCATTTTTAATTTAATATAAAGTATAGTTTAAGCTGTTTTTTGAACTAGTTTTAAGTTGTCACAGTATAGCAGCTGGATTCTAGTTCTGTTAAAAATCCTTTGACCTGCCTGGTTAACAGTTGTGCCATTAAAGTGTCATTTTTGGCAAACAAAAGTGCTACCAACATACAAGAAGGGCATCAACTCTAATCTTTAGGCATTGTAAAAGTGTTACTATTCGTCCTTCTAGCTTGGTGCATTTTGTAAAGACATTCCTTCCTGTCACATGAAACAACTGCTTTACTACCTGGGTTTGCCAGAGGACCTCTGGAAAGTTCCTCACCCTGCTGCTGGTGAAAATTGAGATACAAGATACAAACAACAAATGTTTTTGTGTGATGCTACTATCCTGGGTGTCTATAAGAAGGGGTCCTTACTGTGATCGCAAGAACAAGCACTATCTTTCTTTGGGGGAGAAAAACAAGATGTCCCATTAAATGCTCATTCTGAGTACACATCTCATCTGAAAAATATTTGGGTGTAGCTGTCTTAGCTGAGAAAACACAATCAAAGACACTTTTGAGACAGCAAGCTTTACATAAACTACTACCAGCTCAGTCATATGGAACCTTAGTTCAATGATTTAGGCAAAGGATGATGCCTCCTCATGCTGCACTGAATTGCCATCTTTGAAACATGAGTCCACGTACCTAGTGTGGTGATAGAACCTACTGCCTGGTGTCTAATCTGAGTGTAAAAACTGTTTTGGGTTTGGCACTCATAGAACAGCGTATTTCATGAATAACCAGTATGTCCATATATAATGAGAGAATTTTCTGGGATATTTTACTTGCGAGACAAAGACAGACCATCTCCAAGTAGAGCTCTGTTTAGGAAAGTCCTAAGACCAGCACTCTTGAGTTCTGACTCTGTTGTAGGTGTAGAGATACCCACTGCAATAGAATTAGAAGAATCTGATGAAACATGAACTGGCGATCTATCATGCACTTAACAAAACTTTTTTCCAATGCAGTAGTGTTAATTTAATTTTTAAATATAAATTATTTAACTAAAGAACAGAACAGATAGATTACAAAATAAATCTGCACTACAGTTCTCTGTAATGGCTCTGGAAATAACAAAATAATTGATTTTGATGCAAAGATGGTAATCAACCTGAAAGGATGAACACAAGGTTAAAAAGATGGACATGCAGATGGGCAGTAGCAGCAAATGCATGTCCAAAACCAGACAAGTTAGAAGATTCACTGACATTGTAAGGATTGAATACATCCCATGGCCAGATACCTAAAAAATTACTACTCAGTGTCAAAATTAATTTAATTTAGTCTGTCTTCAGCTGCCTTTTGTTTCATGAGGTGCTTGCCACTGAGATTAGCAGGTCTGCTACATTTTTAAAGGTTTTTAAAGCCTGAAGGAATATTTTTGTAACAGACCACGTCTGGCATTTTGTTCAGATTTTTAAGGTTAGTTTTCCATGTTCTGCCATAAAAGCATTAACTCTAAATGAAGGAAGCACTCTTCAATGTCATTACAGTGTATCTGTTTAATGGAAACTAGAACTTTCTTCCATAAGTACTGGATCATGACCACCAGTCCTTTGTCTCACCAAGTGTTAGGCCAGTCAGCAAGGTCTCTGCTACAGCTCTGTAGTACCTTTTGATATTCAGAGCACATGTGCTCTCTCATTCTCTGGGTAGACCTTATACAGAATTCTTGTATAGGTTTGTTCAAGACAAGAAAACCAGTACATGCTACTTCAGTTAGTTTTGACCTTTTTTAGTGGGTTCTATGTTATCTTTTCATCCAGTAGCTATACCACAACATCAGGTGCCAAGATAACTCAGTTTTCTGTTTTTTTTTTTTAATTCTAAAATCATAAAAAACTATGATTTCAAAAAATGTTCCCACCCTCAAAATAGGGCAAAATATTCTGTTGGTAATTGCACTAAACCAATTAACTAAAACCCTGATGTGAGACAGCATCCTGCTTGTTAGTATGCCTTTTCCTTTATCTCCCAAACCCATAGCTACAAATCTGAAGCCTGTGACATAAGCACTGACATCAGCTGTCTAGGCACGACTAATGACAGTGGTTGCATCCAGTTCCTGAGCTGCACAGACACAACTGATGAAAATGTTTACATCTGATTCTAATGTCTCCATCCAAATCCTGAGTTGTATAGACACATCTTATGCCAGTGATTATGTCTGTTTCCTGATATATTCAGCAACAACTGGTAAACAGAGAAGGTGTACTCTGAGAACTGAGATGTGTTTCTCTCTAGAGGTGCCAATGATCGCTCTACATTACTTGCAGGATGTCAGACCTCATATTCCATTTGCAGTGTTGATAGTGTACAATGCCTGCAGCAATAATCTACTGATTTTTTTTTTAATTAGAAAATGGAAATACATGAAGCAAGTTAGGTTATAGAAACAGATGGAGAAAAGCAATGGCTGCAGTTCTGAGTGTATTTATTTGGGGGGGGTTGTCAAGATTTTTTTTGTGGGATGGAGACAAAGTTCCCCTGTAAAAACAAAAATGTTTTACTGTCAAGACACAGCAGATCTGTGTGTGTGTGTGTGTGTGTGTGTGTGTGTGTGTGTGTGTGTGTGTGTGTGTGTGTGTGTGTGTGTGCGTGTGTGCGTGTGTGTGTCATAAGCAAAATGTGATAAAAATCCCTTTTAGAATAGGATGGTTCCACACTACTAAAACATGACAAACTATGACAGATCAGTATTGCTGTTGCTAATTGAGGGGAATATATCTACTGCATTTTGAGTGAAACAAAGGGCTCCTGTTGAAACAGAAAATTTCTCACAAGGAAAAATTCCTGGCATTTTAAAAAATGAAGAACATAGGTTTAGGCTGAAATGCATCAGATATTGCTATTAACAAGTGGTGTAGTATATAATTCTTTGTGAGTGGCACTGAGGGTCCCTGCTTGTTTGTGTCTTTCGGCTTTTCCCGGTTAGGGGTCGCCACAGTGGAACTCTGGTTCGCTAATGATTGGCAGTTGATTTTTACGTACCAACTTGCCAGGCCTGATACACAACCTTCAACGAAGGTACGCCCATTCACACATGTCTCTATGCAGAAGACGCTCTAGCTGAGAATCGAACTGGACAGCGTTTTACTGTGAGGCGACTGCTACCACAGCACCACCACCACGGGTACATTGAGGGTCTCTGCTAATGTAATAAATTCCTTGAAGAAGTCCTAACAGCAATAGGCACTGTCTGAAAACAGTGTCCCATATGCACAGACAGCTTGCTAAGGATGCAAGTCAACACAAGCTGCTTTGTATACTTTGTAAGGCTGTGCAAACTGACAGACCACCCCTCATGGCTTATCAGCACTGCTGTGCACTTCTGGGCAGTGAGATTCATAGCACTGTATGTAAACACAGTAGCCCATGGATGGGATATAAATAAATATGCTTCCTGGCACGTTACTGCAGTATGTAACTTGTGACTGTGGGATATGTGGACATCCATACTACACAAGTTGTGTGCAGGGCAAGACTCAGCTGCATAAGTATGAGCATGAAATCTTGCTATGAACACTTCTGCAATCTGCACATAGGCAGACAGATACACAAACCACATCAAAGAAAGACAAGGAAATCCACTGGCAGGACATGCAGTTCTTTATTACATCTGTTCTGGTACCTCTGCTTCTTGCCTTCTGTGGAACATTTTCAAATGCCAAATATGTCCCTTTATATACCAGTCTTAACCAGCAATTAATCAATTAAACTTTCCCAGTTACATTAATTACATCTTTAAGTGAATGCTTCACCAAAGAGGCAGCCAGACAGATACACCAAGAAGTTTTATACCCATATAAGTAAACGTGCAAAATTGACAGTCCCATCTAGATCCAAATACAATGGAAAATTTAAAAGCAAATCACTCTTGTGGTCTCGTGGTCCACCAACACAAACATACTGTACAATAAAAGAAAAAACTCATTATAATTTATGACAGATCTAAAGACCCCCCCCAAGTCAAGGAAAATATTAGGAATTTTTATAAGAATTAAACAAAAAGACTATTAGGTATACAAACTCAGCCCATGAACTCTAGTTGATATCTGAAGCCAAGGACAATTACAAATCCTTCTTTAGTTCTGCCAGAAAAACTAAAACAACACTCAACAATGTACAAAACATATTCTAAATGCCAAGACATACTAAGACTTGGTATACGTTGCCAGTATGTTAGCAAATAAATTTAGAGCAAATTTCACTCCTGAGATAACTATCCTAAGCCCAATGATTCCTGTGTCTCTCAAACCTTCCATCATCACAAAATAATGGGTCTATATCACTTCCATGAGAACACAAGTACTTTAACACCTATTCATTGACCCCAATGCAGCAAACAGATGTTTATTGAACGTTCACATCAGCAAATGTTTTTCCCAGGGCAAAGAGATAGCTGTCCAACATCCATAAATTGCTGTTTTTCCCCACTGTAGTGTGATCTCCGAGTTGGGATATTGAATTAGGGGGGTGTGGGGGCACACCCCCCCCACATTGGGGGTTGTAGGGGCATAGCCTCCCACTTTGGTGGGTCATTATACTGCTGTGTGTGTATTGCTCGGGATGTTGGACAGCTAACTCTTTGCCCTAGGAAAAGTTTTGCTGATGTGTAGGTTTGGTGAAAGGACCATTCGCTGTGTTGGGGTCGATAGATAAGTGATCGAGTAATTGCATTTTCTTGGAAGTGATAAAGACCCTAAAGAACATGTACTGAAAGTGCTGTCCGAGATTAAGAATACCTTCTCCATGGGACCTGATAACATATTGAAATGTATGTTAAATAGTACTAAATATGCCCTGATGGAACCTCTCCATAAGTTATTTAACCTGAGTCAAGCTACTGGCTCAGTCTTGGAAGTATAGCATAAAGCAATGATGAAGCCCTCAATAAAGGTGGCCCAACTACTGTCACAAGAAACTATAAACCCATCAACCTAACAAGTCACATTCGTAAGGCATTGGAACACATTATAATATATTTGATTATATATTAAAAATCTCATCAGCCTACATCTGCAGCAATTTGGTTTTGTAAAAGGTAGAGCTTGTCTAATAAACCTGGTAAACTTCTTCAAAAAGTTAACACAAGCTGTTGTCAGTGGTGACACAGTACACACAGCCTACCTTGATTTGGCAAATATATTTGACATCATCCTTCATGCTAGTATAATTAATAAACTAAATGCATTACAAATAAACACATATGTGGTAAGATGGATAACAAATTGGCTAAAAGGCAAAACTCACAATGCAGGAGGCAGGGGCAGTGTTAGAGAACATGAAGTTGACCAGTGTTGTCCTGCGGGGCTCAGTGCTGAAAATAGTGCTGTTTGGTATTTACTTCATTGACATGTAGACTAAAAACCAAGACATATGGCTAACCAAGTTTGTTGAGGCTGCAAATTAGGAGTCATTGCCAAGGACCCCTCTGACACAAAAGCCCTTCAGAAGGCATTTACACTTGAAAATGCCTGGTTTATTGAAAATGAGCTTAAATTAAATGCTACAAAATGCAGACAAACCATTCCTCCAGCATGAAACATACCTCACTTCAATGTGAAACTGTAGTTAGAGACCTGAGAACCTGGTTTGATAATTCCCTCTTCTTTGGTCACAATATAGCAATGGCCGTCATTAAATCCTTCTATTTTTGCAGCTAATAACCAATGGAATATCTTCCAGATCTAAAGATATTACTGTTCCCTTGTATTCGGTACTGATCAGTCTAGTTATAGAATGCAGTGTCCTATATGGGATGGACCTCACTAGTCATATCAAACATTTGGAAATACTCCAGAGGTTTTTAGCAAAGAGGATCATAGGCTTAAATCTTGAAGCTACCAAAAAAGAACAGAAGCATTGGCTATCTTTTCTGTATTTAATTGGCTTCTCAGAGGAGACCACTGCCTTGCCTTCCAAGAAATCAGGGACTCTGTAAGGTAGGATCTGTTGTACATTCACAAATCAAACATTTCCACAAATACCAAAACAAGATATCTAAACTTGCTTCCAGATCAATAAAACAAAGTGAAGAGACAGTTTAATTACTCAGCACCTCCTTCATCTCCAGAATTGACTCCTGTTGCGAATAAAGCAGTCTGATACAATGTTTGTTTGTGTCTTTCGGCTTTTCCCGGTTAGGGGTCGCCATAGCGGAACTCCGGTCCACTAATTATTGGTAGTTGATTTTTATGTGCCGAGTTACCAGCCCTGACGCACAACCTTCAATGAAGGTACACCCATTCACACATGTCTCCATGCAGAAGACGCTCTAGCTGAGAATCGAACCGGACAGCGTCTTACTATGAGGCGACAACGCTACCGCAGCACCACCACCGCGGATTTATCTTTCTTAAAACAGGACCTGGATAATTGGATGCGTTTTCATATATTCATCTCAGGCTTGTCTGGCTTAGCCTTTCTTGAGAGGGGAGGTACAGTCCAGGGTAGGTTCTGGGAAGGCATAGTGGACACAAGACACAGTAGCCTGAATTTCCTATGATTCCTGTGAATAACAGTTCAAAGAGGAAGACAGGTATATTGTGTACCACATCAAAAGCAGCATGGAAAATCAAAGATCTTGAAATGCCCCCCCTCCCCTGAATAACAAAACATTTAATTTAATGTATGTGTAAATTTTACTGTATTTTATGTTCAGAAAAATAATTGGCATATTTTCATTTTTTGTTCAGTGTTGCATTAAGGTATTTATCATTAAATATGGAGTGAGTTAATTTTGTTCCAAAAAAATTATTATTGTTGATATTATTATTATTATCATCATTATTATTGTTAATTCAAAATATCTCATTGCAGACGCAGCTTTTTATTGATATAGTTTATAGTTTGCAAAGTTCAATAATATTTACTTTAAAGAAAGAATAGTTATCACTGTGGCATTCAATCATAGATGTAGTCAGGAATTTGTTTTATACTCAAACCTCATATTATTGCTCATATACAGTTCATACCAAAAGTTGCCTCAGAAATTTTAAGAAATGTAGGTATCATTTGCTGCTGTTGCTTCCTACAGTTATAAAAAATGCTGTTTATAGTGGAATATTCCTACCTCTAAACATACTGTGTTCAGTTCTCTGATGCAGACTTTAATGAAACAGTCCTAGTCATTCTGGGTTCAAAGAGCTATTAATATTTTTTAGAAATGCTCAGAAATAATTGTGCCAGGTTAGCTATATCTAGTTAAAAATTGTGTTCAGTTTGGGAAAAATGTATTCAGTATTTGCTTGCACAGAGTTGGCAGTAGAGCAGAAATAAAATGAGGTATCAGTGTAGCCATATAAATGACAATCATATTCACTGTAATATGCCATCTGTAAACCCAGTATCAGGATGTGCAGAATGGCTATGAAGTTTTTAAGTTGCAGCTGAATGTCTCCATTTTATGTCAGAAATCACAGTATGTGTACAATATCTAGTACACTACCAGAATAACCACAATAAATTTCACATTACTTTTTGTTATAAATTTCTAAACACCTCCTGAAAAGTTGTTACATAGAAGAATGTATAAGATGTTTGTATTGACATAACAGTCTGTGTCCGAGAATGGTCATTTGAAAACTTTACTAAGAATTATCAAAGTGGGTTGAAACATGAATCATTATACGTAAGTACCAAGCACACAGCTTCACAGACATTTTCACAGTGACAGTAAGGCATGTTTCACTCTTTGCTATTTCAATTAAGGTGGGACTATTTGTTTATTTATTTATTTATTTATTTATTTATTTGCAGTTTGTTTACCAGAGGGGTCCACTGGGCCACGTGGAGCCTGTTTTCAATGGAGTCTTGGGGAGAAAAGCTCCAGAAAAATGCACAGATTCCACTTCACAAAGGTGGTAATTCCTATCATTTCTCTAATTATCGTCCATTATTGCAATTCTATCCCCTCATATCTAAACTACTTGAAAAATGTATATACTCTCAAGTAATGAATTTCCTAAACTCACACTATCTTTTCTCCTCCACACAACATGGCTTTCGGCAACACCATTGCACAACAACTGCTCTTCTCTCTTTTACTAACCTGGTAAACCAACACAGAAACAACAACAACTTTGCATCTGCTATATTGTTAGACCTCTTGAAAGCATTTGACATGGTCCCGCACTCCCTACTTCTAGACACCCTTCCCTCTCTAACTTTTGCCCCTCCAATTATTGCCTGGTTTAAAAATTATCTGTCAGACAGGCAGCAGTCTGTCCAATGACAACGTTTACTATCTCCTGTACTCCCAACAACCATAGATGTACCACAAGGCTCTATATTAAGTCCTCTTCTTTTCTCAATTTTCACTAACAATCTTCATACCTCCACCCACCTCGCTACACTCATACAGTACACAGATGATTCGACTCTTATCTGCTCTGCACCCTCACTTACCACGTTACAACAACTCACTCAGTATTTCTTTAGTTTAGTGGAAAGTTGGATTACTCAGATCCAACTTATCCTAAATCCCAAAAAGACTAAATTGGTTCTTTTCACCCCCAACAAATCTATTCCCACCTCTCTAACCTTCTCAATCACTTCTAAAAATGGTACTGTCATCAACCCCTCTAATCACACCAAACTCCTTGGTGTAGAAATTGACAAAAACCTGCAGTTTAATGTCCACATTTCACAAACCATCAAAAAAGCCCATAAAAAAATGGGAACACTATACAGACACAAAAACTTTCTCTCAAAAAAAGCGAGAATCTCCCTAGCCCAAACCCATCTATTGTCCACTCTACTGTGTGTGGCACCAATCCTTACCCATATCAGAAAACATGATTTTGCTAGACTTGTGACATGTTACAACAAAATTGCAAGTTTGCTAATAACTGCACCTTCAGAACCCATCACTGTCAGGCTCTAAAGGAACTACAATGTCTAGAATTTCCCCAACTACTCAGTTACCATCAACTAATCATTGCCTACAATATTGTGACACATCCTGATAGTACCCCAGCACTAAGTGACCTACTGACGCCCTACAAATCAAATTGTTCCCTTTGTTCCACTGACAAATCACTCCTTTGTATCTCTAAGGCTAACAACACTGCAGGTAAAGCACTATTCTCCCATAATGTAGCTAAATCCTGGAATAACCTTCCCCCTGCTTTATCTTCTGTCTCCACTATTACGCTGTTCAAAAACTCACTTAAATTACACAATGAATTCCTGGCTATGTCCATGCATTACCTAATCATCACTGTTTCTACCACTCCAGATAGCTTCATATCCAATTATTCCCACTGTAATTCTTTCTACAGTATCAGGAATTTTATTTTCTACTCGAGTTTCTAATAGTTATACTGGCTCATGCTAAACTTATACTAATTAATTTCTAAGTAGTCTCTGTCTGTCTCTATAGTCAGTTATAATGTTTATCTAGTGTCAATTTCTGTTTCAAAAGTTGTATTTTTTATTTAGTGTCTAATTTTGTTTTTTTGTATCAAAAGTTGTATTTTTATCTAGTGTCAATTTTTTGCTTCTCTATAGATGATCATGTTGTTATCATAACGTACAACTATTTGTTTTTCTGTATTGAATGTGGAGCTTTTCTCCCCGAGCCTCCTCTATAAATGGACATGTGTCCAGTCGGACTATCCCTGTAAACAAATGTAAAATAAATAAGTAAATAAAATTAATAAATGAGAGAAAAAATGCAAGGTAACAACGGTTGCAGTAGAATTGGCATTTGAGGGGGCAAATGCATGAAAAATCTTTTGGAACAAATTAAGTTACTACTAAAGTATGATAATTATGATAATGATAATTGTTACAGAAATTACGAGGCTATAGGAGGTTATTGGGAGATATGTTTGGTATAGAGATAAGTATAGTCAAGGAAGTTATGAAGGATGGGAGCAAGAGCATTCCCATTGTGAGATTAAGTGGGAGTGAAGTAATGTTTTGAAGATAGAGAGACTGTTTGTGGTACAGGTAAGAGGTGGGAGAGAATTCCAGTGACATGCTAAGCAGAAGGATAGAAGATGTTTGCCTGGGGGGCGGGCAGGTTTATGTAGTTCTATTAGATTTTGGAAGTTGGATCATAGGCATCTGTTAGGAAGGTGCATTTGTAAGGTAGAGACAAGGAAGGGGCAGAGAGAGGGACTAAAAATAAGTTTGTGTGCTTGGATGAGTTGAATGTAGGTAAGATAATTGGGCATCTCAAGCCAGTTCAGTTGGCACAGGGAGATGCATTAATGGGTATTTCATCTGTGGCCAGTTGCGAATTTTGAAATTTTATAGTAACAGGTGGAAAGATTTGATTTGAGGGAGGTTTGCAGGTTAGTAAGGATGGAGGACCAGTACAGGAGGAAAGGGATGAGGTATGTGTTGGGAAGAACAAGCCTGGTGGAGGGAGAGGTGAAATGGTTGTGGCGGTAAAGCATGCCAAGTTTCTTGTGAATTTTTTTGATGTTTGCATGTAGATGGGTATCGAACTTTAGTTGGTCATCAATGATGATTCCTAATAGTTTAGCAGTGGAGACTGTTTCAAAGGAGTGCTATTTCGGCTGGTAATAGAGAATGAGTTTTTGTCTGGGGTAATGCTTTTAGAAGGGGGAAATATCATTACTTTAGTCTTGGTAGTATAACTTTTTCAGGATCGGGAATGAAGTGTATGTTTAAAATATGTCTGCACTGAACTTGCACTGCAACAGAAGTATAAATTGTGCATGAAAGATGCCACCATTAAAGCTTTCTCTACCTGCAATGGCAGTATGACTGAGGTTATTTTGGACTGAGTTACATATGAGTCCCTATGGGTGGAATGCCAATATTAGGTCCATTACATCACATACTGGCAATATGACTCAAGTATCAAACAACTATCAAAGGGCAACTGAGCCATGGCTTAATATGTGTGCATAGTGGATCTGCTTATAAACATTCAAGGTCATATAACCGAACTTCATTTCTGCATGACGAAAATAGCAAAAGCTGAAATACCCAAACGGCAAATTTTCAGAGGGTAAGTAAGCAATTGCCCAAACTTATATAAAACACACACTAAAGTAAGTAAAACTCACCTCCCAACTATATATACCAACTCTGGGATCACACTACAGTGGAGAAAAGTGCATGTTGGCAAGTGTTTACTTACCCTGGAAAAATTTGAAGTTCAGGTATTTCAGATTTTGCTATTTTTGTATCGCAGAAATGAAGTTTGGTTATATGAGCTTCGATGTTTAGAAGTAGATCTGTGCATAGTATATTACAGTGGTAGTTCAGCATTTTGCATTATACTTGATTTCCATTTGGGGTGGGTCTGTGATTTTTGTAGAGTTGTATAAAATATATGACCGTATCTATAAATCATATTTAATTGTCCATAAAGTGGCATTTTTTTTATGTTGAGCCAACATTGATAGCTCAAGTGTCTGCAGCTGTAAATTTGTCTTATTTCCACTGATATGGCATATAGTCCCTTAGCAGAGCTTAACACTGTTAGACAACTGCAATATACTTTGTCCCTTATTCCAAAAGACTTTTTCTCAATGCAAGTGACCACATACACTGAGAGCTGGCAGAGAGCAGGTATTTTGGAATCTGGTCCCCCACAGTAAACCTCTTTGTAAGTCACCTACGCTGAGATCAGGTCTTTCGGAATCAGGGCAGACTTACACTGACAGCAACTCTTTTCAAATCTGGCCCTTTTATCTTGGGATGTCTGGACTGGATCTTTCTGACTACAACTTGCACAAAATGTCTGTTGAGTGTAACTTAATATGCAGATGTCTTTGCTTACCCTACATTATATTGAGTTTCAGTCCAATTAAGCTTGAACCAGATGAAACATATCAGTCTGAGCTTAGTTCTTCAAACACATACAAAAAGTTTTTTTGTTTTTTTTTTTTGCAAGAGATAAGGCTTCATTACATAAGTACACTAATTCCATCATTTATACAGCTGCAGAGAAAAAATGAAATCCTAACAGATTGAATCACTACAGTTTCTGGCAGTGATTTCCTATGTAAAATGTGACCAGAGAGTTCAAAATTAGGGAAAATAAATTGATAGGCTTAAATGCACCTAATTTAAACTTAACCAGGTGTGGGAAACCTATACCTGCCCTGTTTCCAGAGCTTTGAACTGATTCGCACTTAATAGATAGTTTGATGACTTGGTTGTTTTCTGTATTCTGCTGATGGACTGAAGCTCAGTCCTATAAAGCTCATCAAAAATTGCAGTTTTATAGGTATGCCTGTAATATTTTTGTCTAATAATAATAGCAATAAGTGAAGCATATTTTATTTGTAATCCTTGTACTCCCATTTTTAAAACTCTTACACAGAAACTACAGAATTTTAAATTCTACATAACTGGACAAATTTATTACTGATGATGATGGTAAGAGAAACTATTGGGATGATACTTCAATGGGTAAGACTAAGGGATCCTGGACTTATCATGATCAAACTGTTTAGAACTGTTTAGACTCCTGTCGATGTAAGATGTTTCATTATAGACCTAAAAGCCAGTCTTCTCTTAAAAGGAGAACTATGCTGTCAGTGTATGATGTCTGCAATATTACACATCCTTTAGAGTTCTGATTTTCCCAGCTGTCCTTTCTGATTGTCATGCACTGCAAGAACTCACTTTGTATGTCAGTGTAACCTGTTTCAAATTTAGCCACATTTTCCTTGATATGCAAAGAAGTTATTCCAGCAGACGGAGCCCAAGATTCCCATTTTTCTCTTTCTGTTAATGTATTTCATTGACTAGTTCCTTTATGTGTGACTTTTAATAAAAAGATGCTTTTTCATTGGCCCATACTCTGTAGTCCTTTTTTGAGTGCAGACAGCTCCCCTTGCAGGCACAAGGGGCGTTGACCCCACTCCCAGCTGAACTCTCCAAACAGGTAATAACTGCATAAAAAAAGAATCATAGACAGAAAATTGGGCAAATTGAAGAAGATGTTGATCACTGAACCAGTGATCAGAAAGTGAGAAGGTTTAGTAACTCCACAGAGCCCTGAGGGTCCCATGAAACAGTGTTTTGTCATCCCCCAGTATTACCTCCATTTGTCATTGCCTCCCTACTTGACAGTGGGATAATATCCCTTGCTTTAAGACAAACTGCATTAGAAGTTGCTGAGACATCCAGGATGGACTCTGGTTTGTAGGTACCAATGACAGACATTTGCTCCATGCATATTGTAGCTGTTCCTCAGGAGAGGTTCACACAACAAGGTAACATGTCTAACTGCCAGTTCTATGGTGAAAGTGGATAAAGCCCTAACTGTGACACAGACAATCCAGGTTTGGTTAGTGGCAAAGACATTGGTGGAGCTGGTGAAGGACAGGGAAGAAGGATGAGGCTGCGCCTGCTTAGCTTTCTTAGGGGGAAGGTGATGAGAAACATATGTCCAATGTGCTTTGCCCAAGAAGGAGTCCCTAGTGAAGTGCAGAAGCTATGCAGATACTGAGAAACATATGTCCAATGTGCTTTACCCAAGAAAGAGTCCCTAGTGAAGAGCAGAGACCATTCAAATACCTATGTGTGTGTGTGGAAGGGGGACCAGGGTTGACCCTTAACCCTTACTGAGCACGCACAAGGGAGATAATGTTATATAAAGATTAACCCTCATTTATCTATTTATTTTCTTTTCTAACTTGAGTAGATAAACTGGCCCTAAGCACTAGACTGTTCTCAGTTAAGAACCAGACCAAATGACAACAACAAACATACAGCAGTAAATACTAACCAAGAATAAATTATGTAAATACACAGAAGTGAACTACATACATGCATATTTATTAGCTCAGCATTTCTTTTTTCCTTAGACAAATATAAATTGCCTAATAAATTTGAACAGTAAGAAATACATTCATTGAGAAGTAGAGCAAAAAGAAAAGTTATTGTTATGATGCTAATGACAATTAGCCCCCAGTATATTCCACTAATAAAACAAATGTGTACACATTTTCAGAATGATATCAGCTTTCATATAATGTGTTCCCAAGTACTAGTCCTGGAAGGGTATATACATATAGAGTGCAGTATTTGCAAATGTGGCGCAAGTGGGATCCCCAGGACAACTGCACTTATCTGGCTTCTGGAATTTCTAATGAAGAATTTACTGCTAAGTGGGAGTCAAGCCATGTAATTCATTAATTTGAAGATGAGGTTACTGAGTAAGAAATTAGCCTTAGCTTCCACAGGTAGCCACATAGTTTTCTGCAAGGCAAGACAGTGGTGCTGATTCTTATGGTCCAGATGTCTAAATCTTAGTATCTTGTTCTTTTAAGTTTCTATTGTGTAATGAATGGAGTGCTGTAACAAATCTCCATAGCAGTGCATCAATTGCAATTGCCTGTCTAGCTTCCAAGGATGAAAGATGATATGTAATGTATGATACTTTCAGTTGGTTAAATATGTTAATAATTTGCTGTTCTGTGTATTTGGTGAAGGGCATTGTTTTGGTCAAGGTAATGTCCAAATATTTTTCAGTAATTGCCTAAGGGACAGGATTTTTTTCCCAAGGGACAGGGTTTTTGGGATCCTTAATTAGCAAGGATGTGGAATTAGCCAGTTTTTGTGTGTTCTAACATCATAACTGTGGATTTGTTAATATAATAGTATTTTTTTTACATACCCAGTTCCAAACAGCAGACAAACCATTTTTTAGATATGAGTTAAGTTGATTAGGATATTTTTGTGGGCATTCAGTAGTACTAAATCATCAGAGTGCAACATACACTCTATATTGGGTAGACATGTTGATAAGTCATTAATAAAAAGTGAAAACAAAGCCAGTCCAAGTATAGATCCATGTGGTATACCTTTTGAAGCAGTTCCAAGGTCTCAGCTGTTAATATTTCTGTAAAATATAAATGTTTTGTGAGAAAAGCAGCTGCCAACTCATTGTAAATAATTTGTTAGCAAAAAAAAAGACAATGTCTTTTAATTTCCTGCTTCCAGACCTCCAGACCACAACAGCAGCATTAGTGGCATTGCAGTCCTTTTGGTTTGAGCAAGCTAATTTCAACCAGGTCTGCAAAGTGTTTGACGAAGCAGTGACAAGTGAGATGGAAGGAGTATGACTTTTGCACGGCAGAACAAACAATGATTTCAACTGACTTTTGGACAATCAGGCAAGAGAGAGAATTTCTACAGGCTATAAAACAGAATTCAGAACCCATCCTTCTTAGGAATGCATCCCATCCCATAAGGTCAACTAGCGTTAGCACTACCAAATTTTTATCTCAGTTCTTATACTACAAAGTCACAGAGAGGTTATCCTTAGAGGAATTGGGAAAAGTTTTCTATTCCATAATATTCCTAGTCGAAAAAAAGAATTGCACCCTGAAGGCCCATCCTTGATGTAAAAAGACTAAAGAAAGTTTAGAAAATAGTCCATTAGAACAACAGCTATCACAGCAGCTATGTGTGTGAGACAGTTTCATGGACCGACATCTGTACTTTCTCCAAATATTACATTCCGTCCAGAACAGCCTGTGTCACTAATCATCCTGTTACCACCACCCCTCACCAGCCTAGCTAATTGCTTTAGTATCCTTCTCCACCGATAAATGAATAGTGCTGCAATGGTGATGTCTATAGTATATGTAGTACTGCTGTGTGACTACACACACCACAAGAGTGTATGTTTAAACTAAAGGTTCAGTGCTGTAGTATAAACTCCCAGACACCTACCTCCTTCTTGTAGGTAACATTTTTTTTGTCTAGAGGTGCAGGATGGAAGGACAAGATGCTCTAGCTCTTCTTTTGGGATAGCGAGACATTGATTGATGTTCCTATCATCTCTCTTCCTTTGTTCTTTACTCCCTTCTTCTCTCCCCCCTACTTAATTTTCTCCAGGACGGAAACATTTCCTAAACTCTATCTATTGAACTTTTTTTCTGTGCCTTCAGGGTACCCCCACAATTCTACCCTCTTACTTCATCAAATTCAGAGAGGGTATTTAATTTCAAATGCACTCATAAGGCTAGTTAGGATGTTGATCATAAGGGCATTGCCCACCCCCATCCTGGACACACTTGCTGGTGAGCTAACCCCCTGCTGTCCCATTTTAGCCAAACATCAGACTGACTTCTTGGTCAAAAAAAACATTCAGCTCAGTCAGCACTGGAATTATCCAAAAGCTTTGATAGCCAGACTAGATGGGTATACAGTTGCCTACTTGCAGCTAACACATATGTATAATGAATCCAATGGATAACAATTAATCCTGTAACAACAATCCTTTGTTCTGAGCATCTACAGTCAAGGTGAGTTTAATGACAAAACTCTGCTTTTCATAGGTTCTTAGGATGATACTAGGCTATTAGCCCAGAGGCTCTTATAAGCCTAGCCAAGAAATGTGCCCATGTTTCCACAAAGTCAGCACCTGATTCCCCTGTCCAGCAGGGACACAGGTGGGATCCTAGGGGTAGATTTTCTGTTTCCCATCCAGTCATCCAAGTTCCTCTTAAAGAGGGCTAGAGAGGTACTCTGCTTAACATGGAGAGGGAGTCTATTCCACAGATGGGGGAGTCTCTGGGACACAAAAGTATCCTGCCAACAAGTTCTATTAATGTCACAGACCAGGTTGAGGCCTTGCATGTGGATTGCATGAGTGGATTTTGACTTATGAATATGCAGCAACTCCATTAACGCTGGGTCTGAGCCTTGTATGCCAGACACAGGTCACCTCTGAGCAGTCTGTACTAGACTGAGTAGAGGGACAGGAGTTTTAGCCTATCTGTATAGGACAGGTGTTTGAGACTCTGGATTTTCCTGGTCAGGAACCTCTGTGGTCTCTCCCAGCTGCTGCATGTGCTTGGCAAGGTACATGCCAAAGGGGGCATTGTACTCGATAATGGGTCTCATAAGGGAGGAGTACAGGGATGTTATGACCTCCTTGTTCCTGGATGAAATACCCTTATTTATGAGGTGGGCCATATAGAAAGCCATCTGTACAATGGAGGCAAGTAGTGGTCAAAAGTCAGGTTGCTATCAACCTGGGTGCCCAAGTCCCTCACGACTGCTTGCGTGCTTAGTATATTGTTATTAATGTGATAATTAGGGGGGCACCATTTTCCCCAAAGGGGATAATGATGCATTTCTTTGCATTCAGTTTGAGGCCATGCTCCTGGCACCAGTCATTAGTTTGGGTAAGGCCCTCTTGGAGGATGTTCACATCACTAGGGGAATTTAAGACAGTGCCCAGCTTGCAGTCATCTGCAAACTTGGTCAGCCACAAACCACTGGTTTTGGTTTGCACCTCAGAAAAGTATATCCCAAACAGTAGACGCCCCAAGGCAGATCCTTGGGGATTACCGCTCATTACGGGTCTACTACTAGAAATGGCTTCCCCTATTTTGACTGAGTGAGTTCTATCAGTGAGCCAGTTAGCTACTCATCTGGTAACACACGGGTTGATGCCTAGCTAGGAGAGTTTATTTATTATGCCGGAGTGGGGAATAGTGTTGAAGGCTTTGGCTAGGTCAAGGTAGGGGGTGTGCACCGTCTTTCCCTCATCCATTGCTTTGGTGTCTGTTTCGAAGAATTCAATTAAGTTTAACAGCCATGATCTCCCTTTGACAAAACCAGACTATGTGGGGTCAAGCATCTGGAGTTTGCCAATGTCCTTGTTTATAAGGTCCATAATAATGCATTCCAAGGCCTTGCAGATCAGGCTAGTTAGGCTGATGGGCCTATAATTGCCTGGGTCAGTGGACACTCCACCTTTGAATAGAGGGATGACAGTGGCTGTCCTCCATTCGGTTGGGATGAAGGCGGTGCTCATGCTTTGGTTGAATTGGGTGCCTAATGGAGCTGAGAGCTCATGCCTAAGTTCATGTAGGATGCAGCCAGGGATGTTGTCAGTTCCCATGGAGACTGTATTTTTTGCCTTTGAGAGGGCATTAAAGACCTTCTCCCTGGTGATGAGGGGAGGGGGGCAGGTGCTGGGGATGTCTTGGTTTACTGATAGGGGGACGGGTGGGTGAAGTTTTCACTGAATCTATCTGCCAGCAGGTTGGCTATATCTACGGCATTTGTCTATATGGTATTCTTGACCACCAGTTCAGAGCAAATTTAAGTGTTACCTTTGAGATTGTGGACATATGTGAAGAAGGCCTTGTGGTTGTCCTTAGTGGTTGTGGCCAATTTGGACTCGAAGTTAGCCTTAGAGGATTTCACCAGTGACCTTATTTGCTTGTTCAGACAAAGGAGAAATTGCTTCCAACTTAGCACCTGCTCCTTCTTGGTCCTGGACAGCAATTTTTTCCTTTTATTATAGAGTTTGTTTATTGCTGCTGTCCACCAGACAGGTTTACTCTTCCTTGAGGAAGATGATTTGTTCCTGTCAGGTATTACTGAGTCCATACAGCTATGTAGATGCTCATATAGTTTTTTGGTGTAGGTTGGACATTAGTCCTAGGTCCAACTAAAGGGATGGTGGCTGTGAAGCTGCTTATAGCTGCTATCAGGAGATTGTATTCAGCTTTGGAAAAGTTTTTTGTTTGACCCTGATGGGGGGGGGGGGATTCAGGGGAGATGGTGACTTTGAAAGTGACGACTTTATGGTCGGATCTTACCAAGGATGATGACACTGTAGGGATCCTACAGTGGCTACTCATGTTGGTTAGTACCAGGTCCAGGATATTTTCACCTCTCATGGGGGTGTCATCTAGATGATCCAATGCATTGGCATTGATGAAGTCAAGGAATCTCTGGGCATTCATATTTGGGTTGGAATAGGTCTTCCACTCTATGGTTGGGTAGTTAAAATCACCCAGGATCAGGGTAGAGGGTTGAAACTTGATGGATTCAAATAAGTCCAGATAGGTGGAGTGGGCATCCTGAGTCATGGTTGGGGGTCTGTAGCTAGCTATGATTTGAATATGTGTTTTGTCAACAGTTAACTGCGCTTGGAGTGTCTCCTGTATATCATACCATTTGACCAGCCTGGAGGCGTGGAAGTCTTTTAGAAGAATTTTTCATGTTGGTAATTTTGTGCTCATGACTTTGCCTAAAAAAGGCACTATGGGGGAGGCAAGAGCCTTTGCCAGAAGCCTGAAGCCCAGGAGAGACAGATGAAGCTCATCTCTAGCAAAGCATCGTGGTCTGTTAATCATGTCCTCCCAGGCTGTCAGGTACCGGATCCCCCTGGTATGACACCATAAACTAAGCCAATTGTTAAAATCAATCATTTTCTGTTTGTATTGAGGCATCATTCTGGGTGACGGTAGGATGCTGCTTAAGGCTAGGGACATACCTGCCTGGGACACATATTCAGGAAGCTCAATCATGTCTCTCATCCTACAGTCCAGAGAGGTATGTCTCAAATCATTCACACCAAGGTGGACTATGACAGACTCGTAACAGTACCTGTTGTTAAGAGACTTGAGTGCGTGCATGATATGGTTGATTCTAGCACCTGACAAGCAACTTACCGTGAGTTTCTTCTTGTCTAGACTGGTGAGGGGCACATCTGTGTCTCACGATAGATTCTCCTATGATTAGTATGTTGGGTTTGTGGCTGGGCCTTAGAGGCTCTGAGACACTGGCATGTGAACTATGTGTGGTGCTTGGTGCTCTTTTATTTATTGTATACAGTGAAGGCTTGGTGCTTTTTTTATTAGTCCAACAAATGTAAGATGCCATAAAGTAGGAGGAAAACATGATATCTGAGCAATGAAATGCGTGCAGATCAAACACTGCAATGAGAGGAAATGCAACATTATGATCATGCCATTAAATGTAATTAAGTGATGGCTAATATCGCCATTATGTAAGTAAAATCAGTGTGTGCTTGTCACATTACATTCCTTTTACTACCTATGTGTGTGCCCAGTACTCAGTTTTTACTTACCCATATGGCTCCCTGCTTCGATCCTTGGCTGGGGCGCCTTCTGTGTGGAGTCTGCATGTTCTCCCTGTATTTGCATGGATTTCCTCCAGGTGCTCCGATTTCCTCACACATTCCAAAAACATGCATTAGGTGAATTGGACACTTTAAATTAGCCATAGGTGAGTGTGTGTGTGTGTGTGTGTGTGTGTGTGTGTGTGTGTGTGTGTGTGTGTGTGTGTGTGTGTGTGTGGTGTGGAAGAAATACCACAGCAGGGCTAGCCACTCAGTGGGGTAAACCTTGGCTCTAGATGATTGTCACTGTTGAAGTGGCACCCTGAACCCATGTGTAAAAAAAATGGGAAAAAGGGGTTGTGGATGGATGGATGCTCTGTTCCAAAAAAATGTTACAACACTAAGTAGCATGACTTGCACAGTAGAGGCACATAAAAACTACTTAACCCTCATCTGTGGATATAAACAGACATGCATGTAAGTACAAGATGGAAAGGGTCAGAAGACACAGTCGTTCTATAATGACCTTTTACCCTAACAACAGAGGAATGTCTTGTGAAAGAATTACCTGGTTAAGGCTTTTACCTTCATGCATAGGAGCCTGCCTCTTTATCACATAACTGTAACCCAGAAATAGCATTTCTTGTCATAACCACCACTGGTTGTCTGCCATTAATACCAACTGCAGGACTTCAGATTTCCAGATGTGAGCTGCCTTATCTTAGTGTCACAATGACAGTATCGTATGACAACTTATTTACAGTTCATATTTAATCACCTGGTTCCCCTTGTAGCTTATTGTCTAATACATAAGCATTCCTTTATAGTTTGGGCATGTACAGTCCTAGGACTGAATAAAAAAGAACAGCCTTAAGGGTGCTAAGACTGAGCAGTTATCCTACTTTATTATGTTGTGACATTCTAAGTACTCGAGGCTCTGATTTCATTACAAAACATGCTTATTCAGGGAAATTATAGGCATACCATACCACCACCCTGGAGTTTGGCTGTCTGCCTACCTTGGCTTGGTAACAATAACAATGGGATGTGTGCATTATATATACCTAATTGACCTGCAATGCATAACACAAACATTCTAAACCTGAGAGCAGTTGTGGTATCAATAGCTTTTTACAATGTACCTTTAAAACGTTTTCAGTGTGTCTATAAATTGCAAAAGTAGTGAAACGTGAAACTTGTTAATGGTTTGGGAATGAGTGATTTTCTGCACTGTGTTAAGTCCCATATTAATGTCTGTATAAATTCTCACAGTTGTTTGTTATTTTTACCCCAGGAATGAAGGCAGTTAACTTTCTAAACTGTGGTAATCAAAATGATTGATAAGCTGTATTATTTTATTTATGTTGTCTGTTGACTGGGCACAACCCATTCAAAGTAGAGGTTCTGAACATACCCAGTTTAGTAACATAAGACCAAAATGTAAACATAATCTCCCAAAAAAATATGCATTTACATATATAGAGTACTGCAACAATGAAAACAATATACACGTACATATATCAACAGTTATTAAGCAAAAGTTGAAGAAATTCATGTGCATGATATTTGCACAGTAACACTGCATGTTTGATATTTGACACAGCGTGCATGATGTATAATCTAAGCAGAAACAAGAGAAGCAGTGGTGAATTGTTTATTTACAATGAATGTGGATATGAGTTTGTTATACTGATATATATATATATATGTATATATATATATATATATATATATATATATAGTGAACAACAGATACCGCAAAAGTAAATTCATTGTTCTGCTTGGCAGATGCAAGCAAAATGCAGCTATACACTGGAGCAGGGCAATAGAAGTAGAACATATACATGAGTAACAGATACGTTGTAAATATTGTACAGATGGTTGCTAGTTGATCTCTTCTGAGTCTGTGACCTTGTCATGATGGAGGAGTTTGTGTGCTTTAATGATCCTTAGGAATAAGTTATTCACAGAATTTGCTTTACGGTAGTTTCACCCATAGCAATCTGAATTACAAGGATGGGTCATACCAAAAACTGACCTTATGATGGTTTATTTAAACAATAAGAGATCCTGGCAGAGAACAGGAATACCAAGACTTACTCCAGGAGCTAGGCCTCGGTTGGTGTTCACCTTTGAGCACAAGGTGGCAGGTGACTCATATAGCCAGACTGGCTCAGCCAGGAAAAAGCTGCATAGTAATACCATGTGGGCTCGCCACTCATAAACTGAAGCATGGGTGTCAGGACTTATTCCAGTCAAGCGGCAAACAGAAGACTTTGACAGTGGAACTAGCTCTTGGAGCATGGAACTTCACCTCACTGTTGTGGAAGGAGCCAGATCTTGGATGAAAGGTTGTCAATGCTTGCCAGATAGCTGGTCTTAATTCTACACACAGAATCGGTAGTACTTTTTATTGGGCAGTGGGATGTTTCCTGCGATAGTGTTGTTCTTCACAAGAGTAACTTAGTGGGTACACAGATAATCACAAGTGCCAAGCTGAGGGACATGCATTTAGAATTTGTGCTAGTTGTTGAGAGAGTCGCCTTAATAAAAGTGTGAGCTGCAGAAATGAAAACTCTATTAATGCGTGTGCACCTAACCGCTGTTCAGAATGTTCAACTGTCTTGGGATTAGTGCAACGTACTTGATAGATTATCACCTACTGAGTCTTTTAATTCTACTTTGAATGGAGTGAGATGTACAAAGGCAGTGCTGATAATAAGTGTATTTGCTAGCAGAATAGCTTGTTTGATTCTTGTCTTTGTAGTTGCATCGTCAGACCTAAGGTGATATATTCTGGATACTAGGTCATGAGAGGTACTGAGCTAAGTCAGAAAAGCAGTACAGGGGTTTGACAGACCAAGGAACCAAACATATATGAGGATGTCCTAGGAATACCTGTCAAATGCCTCTGTGCATGAAGTTTAACTCTTTATCTCCCAGTGAGATCTCTTCACACAGACAGCACAAGGACATGAAACGTCTGAACGGATCCTGTTCAAATCCTCAGCAGTTCAGGTGGTAGCAAGCACTTAGCATATTTATTTATTTATTTATTTTCTATATTGCAATTTGGTTACCAGGTAGGTGGGCTTGTCTAGTGGCCCTTTTCAGCCACTACCCAATTAGAAGAATAAAGCTAGCTTGCTGAACAGTAGTAAAGTTTGTAACATATTTAAACAAAACTGCTACAGTGTATAAAGGCATGGATGAAATATAGCATTACTTAGAAAAGAAGGATGCAAATCACACCAAATAGTTACATAATTTGTAAGATGATTTTCAATTGCATGCGTATTTGTTGTTACAGGTTAAGAGTAGCCAGTGTCTCTAAAGCAGGAGCACTTAGAGTCATTTTACAAGTGCTGGTTCATGTGCTTTTTAAATGCTGAAAAGTCAGTGATATTTTTATGTTTGTAGGCAAATTATTCCAGATAACAGGGCTTATGCTAGAGAAGGTGTTTTCTTCTAAAGATAGTTTGAATAAGTCTGATCAACAATAGTGCGTTATCTTGAATGTTCCTATGGGTGTAGCTTTGTTCTCTGATTAGGGGTAATCGCTTAAGAGGTGGACAGCAGCCAATATGTAAAGTTTTGTAAATTAGAGAATTAAGGAGGAAAGTGCCTCGTTTGCTTTTTTATATAACCCAGTAATCTCAACATGCTGAGTCTTAAATGTGCTTTCACACATAGACTAACCTCACCAAATGGATCAGATAATGAAACCAAATGAAGAATGCTACAGATAAATCAATAAAATGTAAAAGGGTAATTTTCTACCCAAATTATTTGAAAAGCTTTGATTTTAATCAAGGCATGCAGCTGAGATGAAACAGTGTACAGTGAAATGTAAATTCAGTGCAAAATTGGATGACACACTGAGAGATATATTTGATAGTTATATCTACAGTAAAGCTTGTCAGAGGGAAGTTTTGTGTGAATCAAATTTAATGCTTCTAAGTGCATTGGAAAAACTGTTGAGTCGAGATACCCAGCTGTTGAGGAAGCACAATGTACCTGTTGCAACAATAAATAAACTTGAAATTCAGTCAGATAACCAGAAATGCAAAATATTTTGTTATAGCTGTCATAATGACTGGAATTATAATTCACAAGACTGGGACTTTAAAGAAGGAAAATATACCAGTGGGAAGCACAGGCAAGTAAAACAGACTTCATAATATAATGCAGTCCTAAATAAAGAGTCTAAGCCTTCATGGAAAGAACATGTACTTAAAGAGAAAATGGAATAGAAACAAGTCATTATTGTCTACTGTTCAGTAAATAATACCATTGAAATGGAGATTAAAGTGGGGTAGCAGTAAGAAATGGAATAGAGCTGAGTCATGCATGTCTACTTCTCAAGTAAATAGTAATAGGACTGAAATGGAGATTAGTACAGGGCACCAGTACTGTTTCTAGTTAAGAAAATGTTTCAGTCAGTGTTTCCTGAGAAATTGTTGCAACCTGCAGCCATTAAGCTTAAAACATATACTGGAGAGACTAGACCAGCATTGAACCTTATTGTGAGGACAGTAGTATGAAAAGCAAAAAGAACACTACCATTAGTTGTGGTGAAAGGTGATGATGGCCCAGGTTTGTGCAGAGCAACAGCTTACAGAAACTTGTGCTTGACTAGAAACAGTCAAAATGCATCAAATAAGTTACAGTCTATGGATTAAATATTGAAAATTCATGTTGGATTGTTCAGAGAAAAACGATCTTACCCTATATTGTGAAATCACCACTTCTGAAGAATCTAAATGTTTTGACAAACGTCTGTAAGAATCAGCCCATGTCATTCACAGAGAAAAAGAGAGCTGATAAAGAGATTGGAAAGAGGGGAAGATTGAGAACCCACTGAACTGTAGTGAGTGGACTGCATCTACTGTTCCAGAGATAAAGAAAGACAGTTCAATTCATGTTTGTGTGGTGATTACAAGTTAAGTGTAAGATAAGCTGCTACTACACATTTAGTTTATAGTTATCAAAAACTATTATTTTGTGGTACTTCAAAGAAATACAAAAAAGATTAATATGCACGGAGGATTGTTTACATACAACAGGTTGCTATTTTGGATGAGTAAAAACAGTAAAATGTGAGTTTGGAAGGTCACAAATTGAATATTTGGAGCCTTTGATAGTTAAAAAGAGGAACTGATCCTTTTGCAGAAAAGGCGATAGATAAAATGGACCTGATTCCTTGTCTGAAAAGGTGAAAGCAGTTTATGATGCCCCCTTCCATATGCACATGCACCTGTATGAATGATTTGCAGGCCTTTCTTTTTACTTGATGAACTGTTATGCAGAGTATATATCAAAGTACAGTACTGGCATGCCTACATAGACTGCTACAGGAATAGATTCCATGAGGCATGCTTACATAGACTGCTACAGAAATAGATTCCATGAGGCATGCTTATATAGACTGCTACAGGAATAGATTCCATGAGGCATGCTTACATAGACTGCTACAGGAGTAGATTCCATGAGGAATGCTTACATAGACTGCTACAGGAATAAATTCCATGAGGCATGCTTACATAGACTGCTACAGGAGTAGATTCCATGAGGCATGCTTACATAGACTGCTACAGGAATAGATTCCATGAGGCATGCTTACATAGACTGCTACAGGAATAGATTCCATGAGGCATGCTTACATAGACTGCTACAGGAATAGATTCCATGAGGCATGCTTACATAGACTGCTACAGGAATAGATTCCATGAGGCATGCTTACATAGACTGCTACAGGAATAGATTCCATGAGACATGCTTGCATAGACTGCTACAGGAATAGATTCCATGAGGCATGCTTACATAGACTGCTACAGGAATAGATTCCATGACAATGAAAATGCCACACTCAAAATGTAGCTAAGAAATTTAAAAGTGCCAGAGCCCGTAACATGTGATAAGTGCTGGAACACTATGATAGAGCCATCTGGTGCTCTGTGCAGAAGTTCCCCATACTGGCATTCCAAACAAAAAGGTCTTCCCAAAGCTGAAGACTAAAAAAAAACTTAATGCACTTTACTACTACACACGCATATATTGATCTCTTCAGCTGTGACAGCAAGTGCTATATTGGCAGTTATTTTTGAATCTGTGATAACCTTGCATGTTCACAAATCAAACGCAGTCCTGCATGTGCACATCACTGGCACCTACCAATCACATCCTCCAACTCCCTGTGTCCGGGGCAGCCATCCCCCCACCCTACCCTAGTTATGACACTGCATTAGGAGCAAGACCTGCCACCTACACTAGTTTTGTGTTTATCTACAAATGGTACTGGAGACTGATTCAATATCTAATGCACTCAGGGGGAAACAGCTATTGGTTATGCATCTGGAATACTCTCCACAGCAGAAAGAAAATATTCAGAAATTGAAAAAAGAAGCTGTTGGTTTGCTTTGATTTCTGGAGCTGAGAAATTTTGAATACTATAATCCATTATTGGCAGTCTTTGGCTAGCATAAAATTCTGCCTGCAGCGGCATTAGTAGATTTCCAAAGGTGGTCAGATATGTAATCAGTATATAATTATCAAACTGACTATAGAATGTCAAAAGCACACGGCAATGCAAGTGGTCTAAGAATTTCAGTACCAGCATTTACTGATAAAGTAACAGTATTAAGAAATACATAAATGCCCCTACATAATTACTTATGAAGTGACAGAGGATACTGGGTACATAAATGTTCCTACATAATTAAAAAGTCAAACTCCCTCCAACAAAAAAAAAAAAAAAAAAAAAAAAGCTAAAAGGAGAATGAAAACAACTTGTCAATATTTATTCAACACAGCAAAAGCTTTTTTAATAAAACCTGCATTTAGGTCCTACATGGTGGACTATCAGATAAGACCACCATATTACTAACAACAACCAATCATTTCATACTTTCAGTTTAAATGTGCAAATGAGCTTTTACATTTTAAAATGACTATTTTTTTAAATGACTTATTTAAAAGGTTTTAATAAGATTTTAACATTGATAATAAAGTTTATTAACTAATGTATGGTTTTAACTTTGATGAAATGTAAAAGCTCATTTGCACATTTAAATTGAAAGTATGAAATGATTGGTGATTGGTTACAATTAATTATATATATAAAAAGGTTGTTAGGTTTAAATTTTCATTTTGTTGCGTGAATAAATTTTGGAGCAGTCAGTACCATTCTCCTTTCGGCTTTTTTTATTTGTTGGTTCCTACATAATTACTGATGAAGTAATAGAAGGTGTGACAGAGAGCATAACTGGTCTCATAGAATTACTGATACACAGACAGAAGATATGACAGAGTAAGTAAATGTTCTTAGAACATTTTGAAAAACTTCCAAAAGTTAAATCTGAAATAATTGCTAGAATAGTAAGGAAGTAGAATGTAGAGTATTAAACTTCATAATGAAAAGTTGGCCTAATAGATGGGGCTAGAAAGGTATATTACAGGAGTAGATTTGAATTGTTAACTTAATAGCGAAAGACTGTGTCCTTGGATGAACAAGATTTGTTATTCTAGGGAAACTGAGAAAAGCAGAACTGGAAGAAATTCATGTTTGGTACAATGGTACGGTGAAAATAAAAACTTTGGCTTGAAGAATTGTGCTGTGACAAAGTTAGATTTGATTAAGCACATTTATAAAGAATGTGTACCATATCAGATGGAAGAAAAGATGTCTAGACAAGCACCACACTTTTCAACCTTTTAGTGCAAGAAACCTGGACAAAGCCAGAAATAATGGAGGGACAAAGGACCACAATCAGGGACAGCTTTTAATTATTGCTCTTATAAACTTAGAAACCTGCTAGAATAACAAGCTATGCATTAGCATGTATTTTCTGAAGGATATATGGTCTAAAACTCAAATGTCTGTTATCATTTAGTGACATCATCCCCAAATGATTTGACAGAAAATCTCAAATTTTATGCAATAAAGACCAAAAAAGAGACAACAATCTGAACATTCTGTGAAAGTACTAACAGTTGGGAGGGCTGACATTGCATCCTTGGGCATTTGAAAGAGGAGATGGAAAACGCTGCATATGGATTTTGCAAGTTTATTCACAATCAGTGTATTCATAATTGTGGTGGGTATATACCTGAAATTTAGAATGTAAGAATGATACCAAATGAAATGAAATGAAAGATTATTTCTACTTACGTTTACCAGAAAGGACGGATATGTATACTCAGTTACTGTTGTAAGAATTTTGTTGTTTTGACCATTCTGCTATCACAAAACGTCATTTTGTAACAAATGATTTAGCTGATACTTAAGAATGACATGAAGAAATTGTCAAATACCATGTTATTTCATGTATTTCTTGAGCTTAATGGATTGAGATTAAGCTCTGACCATGTTACATATAATGAAAATATTAGAATTCAAAAAATAAGCATTTTGTGAAAAGGGGTAAGCAAAACGTTACTATACAATTACAGAAACATTTGCAAGGCAAATGACATGATTGTACTGGCAGCAGTAATTATAGATGGAGGAAGTAGGTAGCATTAAGGGCATTGCAGGTGTGTAAGTTTGTTCAGATTTATGTGAAGTTTCAGCTAAATGTAATATTTTGAAAGACATTTACTGGGTAGAACAAATCTTTCAGAGAAACTTGAGTCAGTGCCAGAAATAAGACATTCATAGAGGATTAAAAAAAAACATCCCCTCTTCTGACTTTTTAACATGACGATTTCAGCTACTGAACTCATAGTTGCAGTAAAAGGACATTTACCTCACTCAAATTAGGAGACTCAGAAATGCAGTTTTACTTTAACAAAGTACAGTAATGTCTTCTGGATATGAAAGATAAAGTTTTGTTATTTCTGGTTTTAATTAGCAGTTTCTTCTTGTTCTGTTGAGGTTTTAAATAGCTCTCACTTGTCTCAGACATAGTATTCTGTTTTTTTTTTTTTTTTTATTCCTGTTAAAAATCAGAAGTACACCACATTGTATTGTTGTCAGTCATCAGCAGAGCTATTCCTGAACAGTTTGACAAGGCGTAAACTGATCAAATAAAATGGAGTGTTGCTGGGAGACCAAGTTCACTGTCGTAAGTGTCCAAAGAAAGCAGGCCCATCATTGAGTAGAATGCCCCACCCCTATCAGTATGTACTGGACAAGGCACATGCAACAACTGGGATGTCCAAAGAGGTTCCTAAAAAAAGAATACAGGCTGTAAACAGCATGCCCTATGCAGATTGGGTCATAGCCCTAAATATAGACTGTTCAGATGTTATGCATGCCTGGCATTCTAGGCATCCTTGGATCCCACTCTGATGGAGCTTTTATATATCTACAAAACAAATAGCATCAGAATTACTCAATCTAGGGATTTAAACTTTGCTTGTTACATAAATAAGACATGTTGTAGGGGCGGGTATGTATCACAGAGAATTCACATTCTCTGTAAAGGAGTTCCCATCCATTTGAAGCAGACCTCTTCCCTAACCCTATTCAAAAAAAACCCAGACCAGTGGATGAGAAATCTGAAATCCACCCCTGGTCTTACACCTATGTCTGTAGCGGACAGAGGTAGCCTATATGTCTTGCCCCAGCTTACATATACCCCCTTAAAATAACTTTTAAGGTACAGAAACTTGCAGGATACAATTGGTATGCTAGGCTTATAAAGTCTCCAGTGTTCATTAGTACACCCATGAACCTATAAACTGAAGAACCAGTTAAATGTATCTTCAAGATACAACCAGAGGAAGTTCAAAGGAGTTCCCAGTTGTAATTGTTGAACATAACAGCCTAGTCTCATTTTGTGTTGAAGAAAAGAAAATGTATCACTTACAAAATGACAAAGAGGTAAGTTGAAAACCAGACTGAATGGGAACACTTATTATCTGGACAAAGTGAGTCCAAGTATAGAAAGAATAGGCTGTGATGTTGAAAGTTTATAGAATAAGGACACTTAAGATGGTGCTTCAGGAAGGCCCATAATGGCAGACTATGAGTCTAAAGTTTTTACACAGTAGAATCAATGCCAGAAACTCAGAATTAAGATGTTCACAGAAACGTATTAAGTCCCACTGCCATCATGGAGTCTGACTTTGACATGAAATTTTCAGCTTATAGACTCATAGTTTGCATACCTCAAAACAAGGGATTCAAAAACGCCACTTTACTCTGATAATGTGAAACTCTGCCTTTGAAATAGAAATGGGAGGGGTAGTAATATGGTATACTGAGCTTGATGTTCAGAATGTTAGTAGCACTGACTGTCTATAAAAGTGAGCAAAATTCATCGGCACATTCCAGTAAAAAGTGCACCTACACAGTATGATTATATTCCTCATGTATTTCTCAATACAGGGCACTTTGTATAATTCAAAATCCCACTCATTTAAACTGCTGTAATGCCTGTGTATGCTTTGATTAAAAATGACACAAATTAGGTCAGTAAAAGTTATGGTAAATTAGAGGCAAGGTCTGTCAGTTCTCAGTCCTTCCTCATATCAACATTTTTGTGTATGTTGAGTGTAGAGCAGAAAAAGTATAACTTAGATTATATTACAGTAATAAACTTTCGTTTTTAGACCGTTTTCACTACAGATTTCCAGTACAGCATCTTGTAGCTTTCTTCGTGAAGGATCTTCCATAAAGAAAAGGGACATCATAAGTAAGCTATAATAAGAGTAAGAAAAAAGTCAGTGCACACACTTTCTTATTTTATTTATTTATTTATCCTTTGCTGACTGGGTTAGTCCCACTAAGTTAGTAGCCTCTTTTCAGGGGAGGCCATACATGGTATTTACACTACTAGGGGAAGTTTGGCCAAAGCACTGGGGAACTTCCCCTACTGTTTTGACAGTTATAGTGCTTGCGACTTATGTGTGACCATCCATTCCTGATGCATTGGAGGCTGGGAGAATGCTATGCAAACATGGTGGATGATCTGAAGGGAGTAGAGGTGAATGCCGACTCCATAGAGTTGTTGGGTGGTAAAATGGAAGAAATGGCTGTGCAGGAAAAAGAAGAAGGAGATTGTATTGAAGATACAGAGGATTTATTTCAAAGGGAGCTGTTTGAGGAGCCACATTAAGAAGTACTAGACAAAGGGATTATAATTACAACCCTCCAGTCAGGAGGGTTGCAGGATGACATATTAAAAGACTTAGTGCAGCAGAGTGAGCCAGAAACAGGGAAGAAATATCATGGGGTGAAATGATGGAGAAACTACACCAGGAGGAAGGTCAGAAAATGAAGAAAAGATTTTTTGCAGAGGTGTTTGGAGAATAAAAAGAAACTAGAAGGGAGTGGAAGAAGATAGAAGAAGTGGAAAAGAAAAAGTTTGTAGTGAGAATTCAAAGAAAAGAAGAGTCGGAAATGGACAGGTATGAAGTATGGGACAAAAGTTGTTGTGCCTTTAGGGATAAGGGTATAGGAGGTAAGAGCTTTCATTTTAATAAAGAAAGACACTTATTTTAACTTTTTTGTTTGTTTTAGACTGCTAAAACATTAGAAACGTTGTTGGATAAATATGAAAAGAAAAAAATGTATCTATGGAATAAATATTTTATTCAGATTTTTTTTTCCCAAGAGACACACAAAAACGTTAATATTCAATTCCGTATTGAAACTGAAAGAGAGACTGTTAAGAAGTATTTGCTAAAGAATTGTTGTAGTAAAAGACATCATGTTATAGATAACAGAGGACTGTTGATAGGGTCTTGGTATTGTAATGGGATTTTGTAAATGGAAAATTATAAAATAGTACACATTCTGTATGATAAATGTTGATGGTAATAAAGCTGTGGATAAATATTGGTGACAACCAAAAAAGATGTTTCTTTTGTGGCAAGGAGGGACATTTTGTAAGTAATTGTGATAATAAAAAATATGTTATTCATGTGGAAAGATTGGTCATACTGCTAAAAATTGTGAAAAAATGTTTTATAAATGTAAGCAAACAGGACATTTGTGGATGGATTGTGAAAAAGAAATACTCTAAAGTGATATAAATGAGAAAGCAAATACAGCAGAAGGAAGTATAAGAAGGAATAAAGGAAGTCAGTGACCTAAACCAAGAAGAAATAGTTAATACACAAAAAGTGGGTGGGAAAGGGATAGTGGGACAGAAGTCAGTGATGGAGAAGAAATAAATTAAAGAGTGGTTAAAAAGAAAGTATCAATTTGGAAAAGGATTAAAGACTAAAAAAGAAAATTTAAAGATATAGGAATGAAAGTTAAAATGAAAGATGATGGATAATTAAAATATTACTGTAGATTAAAGAGAAGGACAACAAATAATCATAGAAACGTATCTACTAATGTTAATAGTATAAAGAATATAATAAGGAGAATAGTAGCACTGGAGTGGTGTAATATGTGTGACGTTGATTTGATAGTACTGGAAGACTTTAGATTATTAAGTAAAGAAGAAAGAGAACAGACAAAAATAGTATGGATGGGAGGTATAATATGGAATTTGGGTAATAAAAATGTTCAGGGATTGATATATTGTATAGGAAGGGAATACAAATATTGGATTATACTTAAACTAGGAAGATTAATAATCGTGGATTTTAGGTGGGAAGGGAAAGTGTATAGATTAATAGCAGTATACACATATGTGATATATAAAGAAAGGGAAAATTAATTTCAAAAGATAGATTATGTTAAAGTAAATATGGATAATAATAACTGGAGACCTTAATTGTGATATAAGGCATAAAAAATAGATCAGATAAGAAAATAATGAGAGAAATAATAAAATGTAGAGATTTAGAGCTATGGAATTTGAATAAAAATACATATCAGAGAGGAAAATTAAAAACAAAGATTATTTTTGTTATCTAAGACTATGAAGCAAGTGATACAGGAAGCAGTGGAAACATTTTTTTCTCATCACTTGGCTATATGGATTGAGATAGATGAAAATGAACATATTAAAATGGGAAAACACATTAAGAGAGTTAATGAAAAAGAGTGAATGAAAAAGGTCGAGAAGTTATAATAGAGCTATGAAAATATAATTTTACAGTGAGAGATTTTTGTCAAAAATTGGTCAGAATGGTGAATAATAGTTAAAGAAAAATATAAAGGAATGTATTAATATGGGAAAATACTAAAAGACAGAAAAAAAAGAGTATAAAGAAATGCAGAAAGTTACTTTATGTAGTCTTGATAGGAATGAAAGGGAATATTTTAGAAAAGAAGAGATATATCAGAAAAGTCGACAAAATTAAAGATTTATTACATAAGCAAAAATATTTTCTATAAGGAAAAAAGAAAAAAGTGTCACCATATTTAAGTGAGTAGTGAAAGAAGATAGTGGTATAATGAGAGAAATTAAAAATAAAGTAGGAAAATTTGAAAGAAAACAGACAAATATAATGAATATAGTAGTAAGCTATGTGAAATATATGGTAAAAAGAAATAAAATGTAGAGAACATTATAAAGTAAAGCGGTTTACAGAAGAAATAAAATAAACAGAAAAACAAATTACAATAACAGAATTAGAAAAGGTGATGAAGAAAGTAAATGTAAACTCAGCAGCAGGACCAGATGGTATAGGATATGTACTGCATAAAGATTTAATACAATGGCAAAAGTAAATTTTAATAAAAATATTTAATGAATGGTTAAATGATGGCATTAATTATGAAGAAATATGTAGAGGAGTTATGAGGTTTATATGAAAGAAAGGGGAAAAGAATGAAATAAAAAGTTGGGACCAGTAGTATTGAATAATAGCGATTATAAACTATTTATGAAAATGTTACAAAGAAGATAAGAAAATAAGTTGAAATATATAATACAAGAAGAAATTTATGGAATTAAAGCTAAAGTTAGTCAAGGTTTTTTAATAGTAATTAGAGAAATAGTAGATGACATTAAGAAAATAAAAAATGAAGTGAAACTAGTAGTAACTGATATTGATAAAGCATTTGATTCGATAGAGCATGGTATATATGATAGTATATATAAATATATGGTTCCCCTTTATAATCCTGAAATACTGAAATCTCAAATTTCAGTATCTTGAAATTATAATGGCAAATCCACAAAACACAGAAAGCCCAAAATCGCAAAACGTCAAATACTGAACACACAGCATACACCACACCACACATACACCACAACATGCACACTACAAAACAAAACAACACACAAAGACACAACACCACACATCCACAAACCTACACTACAAGCCCCCTGCACCCCCCATGTGGGGGGCTGTACCACCCACACCCCTCTACTTATATATATCAACTCCGAGTTCGTACGACAGCAAACTCACTCCCAGACATTCTACAGTCCCTCACACACACATACACACACACACACGCACACACACACACTCACACTCACACTCACACTCACACTCACACACACATCACACATATATAAACACCGACACATCCAACACTTACACACTCATACTTTCACCTGCCTTCCCTAACCCTCATGTACAACTTAAAAAAACACTCACATACACTCACACTCCCACCCAAAACCCTTACAAAACACTCACTTACCTTAAATTCCACATAAATCCACATACTACACCGGACACCATCCAAACCAACTACTGCACGCAACGTAGCGTAAATCCATAACCGCAAATTTGAGATATTCAAATTCACGATTATGCACTTCCGCTATTTCAGATATTTGCCTATATGGTCTCGAGATACTGAAATTCGAGATTTCAGTATTTCGAGATTATAAAGGGGAGCCAAATGTGTGTGTGTGTGTGTGTGTGTATATATATATATATATATATATATATATATATATATATATATATATAAAAATGGTGTGTGTGTGTGTGTGTGTGTATATATATATACAGATATATTATATATATACAGATATATTATATTTATATATATATATATATATATATGTTTTATATATATATATATATATATATATACATATATATATATATATATATATATATGTATGGGTCTACCTGAAAACACCGATGACGAGAACACCGACACCGGAAGATTGACAACGGAGAAGACCGACAGTTGAGAATCCCGACGCTGTGAACACCGGCATGTTAAGGTAAGTGTGCGATAGGGACGGATGTTAGGGTCAGGGTGTGGGTAAGGTAAGTGCGTGATAGTGACGGATGTTAGGGTAGGCTGCGGGTCAGGTAAGTGTGCGATAGTGACGGGCTTTAGGTTTAGGGGCAGGTTAAGTGAGTTAGGGTTAGGGTGCGGGTAAGGTAAGTGTGCGATAGTGACGGACTTGAGTGTTAGGGGCGGATTAAGTGAGTTAGGGTTAGGGTGCAGGTAAGATAAGTGTGCTATAGTGACGGACCTTAGGGTTAGGGTTTGGGTTAAGGTTAGTGCATAGATAGTTGTGTATGTAAGGCTGAGTGTAGGTTTATAAGGTTTTTGGTGTGCTTGTGTTGTGTGTGTGTTTTTCAGGAAGGATATTTGTTTTGTTGATTGTTGGGATTTTGGTTTGTCAGGCATGTGAAGTTTCGTGTTTTTGAACTTTTTTTTTGTCGGTTTTTCATGTCAGTTATTTCATTGTCGGTGTTTTGACGTGTCAGTGTTATCAGGTAGACCCATATATATATATATATATATATATATATATATATATATATATATATATGGTATATATAAAATTTCAAACATTCTGAACAGAAATCTCCTTACAGAGCAGAATGGGAAATTTTCCCTTTTCCTTGCTGTAGTGCAATCTTGGAGTTGGTATATTTAAATAGCAGAAGTGTGGGGGGCACAGCCCCCCACATGGGTGGTGCAGGGGGGCTTGTCCCCCTGCAAAAATGTTGAGGAACATGTTTTTTTTTTGTTTTTGTATTTATTTCAAAATTTCAAAGTTCTGAAACTTCAATCATATGGTCTTGACCATATGAAATTCGAAGTTTTAAACCTTCGATATTCTGAAGTGAATATATATATATATATATATATATATATATATATATATATATAAATAACGCCAAAAGATCTGGAGAAAAGGTTTATTGAAATTATATTTCATTTTATCTGAGGGTCTAGATTTAATCCATTGAAAAGAGGGGTGTTTTATATGGAAAAGGAGAAAGTGGGGTTAAGTTTAATAAAGCCAATAGTATATGGAGCTTCATTAAATTTGTAGAGGGTCTTGCATATGGATAAATGGATAAGAAAATAAGTTGGTAATAGGTATATTTAAAGAGAAATACAAAAAGGAATTGGATATAATTAAATTGAACAAAATGGAGAGAGAATGGAGAAATGAAGATATAAGAATGTATCGAGAAAAAAATAAAATTATGGAAATTAAACTTAAAAGGAATAAAAGAAAATAGGAAGATATGATATAAAATATAATGTTACAAACTTATTGTGTTAATCCAGGGGAACATTTAACATAAGAAAAAATAAATGCTATAAAGCAAAGAAATAAAAGGTATAAGAAAATATTGAACGCCAGGATTTCATATGGAGGTTACAAATTAGTAAGTTGCCAGTAAAGGGAAACATGCTCTATAAAAATAAGTGAGAGAATTTGTCTTTTTTGTGGAGAGTTAGAAGCAACACAGCATGCTTTTTTCCCATGTAAAAGAGAGAAAATTTATGGGAAAAGTTAATATAAAATAAAATAAAGAATTTCAAGATTATAAACAGATAAATATATATATGATCAAATATATTTTATTGAAAATATAGTAAAGTATATCTTAATTTAGATAAAAAATATTTTGCATTATATGGATAATTTGGAATGAGAGACTGAATGAAATAATGTTTAATGGGAAGTGGATATTACCAAATATAATAAGGAAAATTAAGTGGAATAAAGAGTGGGGGTCTATACATATGTAAAGAAATGGTTATAAGTGAAGGAAAGTAATGTTTAATGTAACTTATTTTCTTGTAAATATGTAAACTGTAAATAGTTGTACAAATAAAGAATCCTACTCTTTTTGAGAGGTGCCATGGGATCTTTTGCCTCTGTCTGAACTGCCACCATCTCAAGCAGATGGGGCCTTGGCTTAACATCTCATTTGAAGGACACTACACTCAGGAGTGCAGCATCTTCTTGAAGCTGCACTAAAATGTCAAAATTGTTCTACCTGTTGCAGGAACGGAACCTTTAGCCATTTGCACCAAAGCCAAATGTGCTACCTGTTAATACTGTTAGTACTTTCAGATGTGAAAAATGTAAATTATGTAAGGATGGAATACTCACTGGGAATACACACATCCTGTAAACAAGAAAGTACAATAATATTATTAAGTGTGACACCAAAGAGTGCACATATTAGCCAAGGCACATATTAAACTTTTTAGCCAGGATTTTCAGACAGTTTGTATAATACACAAAACTGAGCAAGTCATTTTGCATACTGTGCAATCCCAGTGTGATTCATAGTTAGTTATGTGCACTGCTTAATCTCATAGGTTGGCAGTAAGAACCATTGAAGGTTTTGGAGCTGCATTGTAAATGTGGTAGTCAGTGAGTACAGCCTATTATAATTTGACCCCATACACACTTCAGTATGCTGCTCTGATAGGACAATTTCATAGAATGGATGGCAGACATAATTGTAATATGCAAGTGTCCCAAAAGAGCAGTACATAAAATGTGCAACTGTATGCTGATATTTTTCAGCAGGCACCTACCCATATTTGTCAGTGGTAAGAATTCAACAGGGTGAAGCATTGCAGTCTTTCCCCACTGAGACTTCTGAAGCAGGTAAGTGGCGCTGGATGTGTGTATGAGAGGGTGTGTGATCATCTGTTCATATGTCCTTATGGGGACTAGAGGGACTTTGTATAAGTCAGTTTATGTGTGCCTGTGCATGCATGCTACTTGTAAGTGTTGCTGTTTGTGTGTGTGTGTGTGTGTGTGTGTGTGTGTGTGTGTGTGTGTGTGTGTGTGTGTGTGTGTGTGTGTGTGCGTGTGTGTGTGTAGCTTGTTTGTGCAAGCAGCTGTATGTGTGATGGAAATCAGCTGCCTGACATGACATGACTGGATACTGTGAATGGAGAGATTGTGGATGCCAGACTTCCAGGTACTGAATGCATATATGGTTGTTTAAATGCATATAAGAGCATGTGTGTGTCTGTATGTGTGTTTAAGCTCAGCAAATGTATGTAAAAGAGACAAGTTTGTGTGTGTGTGTGTGTGTGTGTGTGTGTGTGTGTGTGTGTGTGTGTGTGTGTGTGTGTGTGTGTGTGTGTGTGTGTGTGTGTGTGTGTGTGTGTGTGTGTGTGTGTGTGTGTGTATGTTTGTGGTGGAAGACTGCTACATGACATGCCTGTGGTTGCTGTGATGAGAAAGATTGGGGGATGCAGACAGTGCAGGTAATAAATGTGTGTTTATTTGTCTGTATGCTTTTAAAAGCTTGTGTGTGTGTGTGTGTGGGGGGGGGGGGGGGGGTGTACCATAATCATAGGACATATCGTTAATAAAATTACAGCATAAGGGAGTGGAGAGAGCTGACATTGCCTGCAGTGATGCACACAATCTCCTCCCAGTTAAGGCATACCAATTCTTTGAAGCGCTTGTTAACTCAAGGCACAAGACCGAATAAAGCCTTTAGACAGAATATTCATAGGCTCTTTTCTGTTCTCAGTTTTTGAAGAAACTTCTTTTTCTACCAACACACACTAAGTAGTTTATCCATTATTAAGCTTATGTAACAATGGTCTGATGGGAAAGTTTGACTGCTCAGCAATAGCCTTGTCAAAACCATAACCATCTATTTAACACTGATCAATAAAGTCACCCCTGTAATGCTAAAACTTGTATATTTTAGCCACTTTGGCTTCCACTTTCTCATTAGGTAATATATTTATTTATTTCTTAAACTCATTTGGTGTGGTGTCATCCACAAAGAGTATTGGAAATATAATGGAGGGATTGAATGAATATGCCATCCCAAGTATGCTGTTATCTTTTGTGTGTGTGTGTGTGTGTGTGTGTGTGTGTGTGTGTGTTTTATAATACAGTTTATTTTAAATATGAGCTCATGTCAAGTTACTGTGTGCAAATTTCACTGCAACCTTTTTACAGTATATCAAAGAGATGGCTTTGTAATGCCAATTACATATGTTTTATTGACTTAACTAACCTATTTGGAAATAGCACATGTATACTGAATATTAAATCAATGGCGTTTATGCTGTTGCCATATTTGCCATATTTGTTTGGTTGAGAGCTGTGCTCCTAACAGTAAAGTTCATGTTGTAGCCTTTCTAGGAATCAGCAGGTTTTCTGTTGTAAATACTTCAGTTGTTGAATTTTTTACACATTATTTGCTTATTGTTGCTTGCTGGTAGTAGCTGTTAATTGCCTGCACCATGATGTGTGAATATATTACATTCAAGGAGTGAGTTATTGCAGAAAATCTAGCCTTTTCTACCAATAAACACTTGTTCAATTGTGCCAAGTAGTAAGGTATTCAAAATTATCCTATCTTAACAATCAGTTTTTTTTTTTGCTTATGCTAGAAATCTACCATTAAATCCAAGTAGAACCTTACAATTAGAAATTTGGATATGTCATTGAAATTAGCATCTCGGAACCTTAGTGGTATCCAGTCAGAATTTAAAAGAAAATAATTTTGGCACCTGTTGCCTAATATGAATTAAAATATTATTTGCTTATAAAAAAGTCATGTGATCAGTGCTAAGATGGAGTCTGTTGAAAAAGTTGAATATCAAATATTTTTGCTACTGGAAATAATACTAGTAGTTGCAGTATACCAACAGTCATTAACAGAGGCTGCCATCTTCAAGTTTCCGAGGGGGTTAGCAATCCCAATGGAAGACTTGCCATGGTTCCTTGTAAGTTACATATGTTCATTGCTTCTATGGCTATGTTTCATGACATGAAAATTCAGGTTTTCTACATGTAGTTCCTCAGTTATTATTTAAGCTTAATCAATAGCAGGGAGTGCATGCTGGTGATTGGAATTTAACTTTAGAGTTTCCTTACAATGGATATAGCACTTAAAAGATCGACGCCACTAAGATTGTTACAAAAGACAATGGCAGACTGTAATCAACATGTCAACTATAGACATAGCTACCCAATAGTTTATTTTATTTTGCATTTGTTTACCAGGATGGTCCGACTGGGACACTGCCCATTTTCATTGGAGGACCGGGGAGAAAAGCTCCAGCTTAAGCGGACATATAAAGTCATCACATCAAGTAATAGAAATTATAGACAAAAAAAATGAGTGTTAACACATTTACAGTATAAAAATTTTAAAACAAAAATATATACATAGTGCCAAATAGAACAAGACTTTAAACACTTGAATATAGACAAATATATGGTTGAACTTATATATGTGGAGGAACATAACATTAGTTAAGAAATTAAGTAGGGAAAATCACTTAGGCAAAGTAGTGCATAGTTAGTAATAATTCTGTGGTGAGAGTTGCAGCTAAGAATGTAACTACATATAGAGAAGTAGTGTTAGAAGGAATATGTTAACAGAGATAGTATGTACAGTCAAACTGTATAAATGTACAAATATATATTTATATAATAGCCAGGATTACATTTAACAATTAACAATTATTAATTATTAACAATGATTAACAATACAATAGTTAAGGATTACATTTTTTACTCAGTGAAGAGAATTCTTTTCTCAGGTTACAATGTTTCCTGTCCCAAGACCAATGGTATCCCATGCAATTAAATATAGGTTAAGTCCCATACCATATCCTTGCAAGATGTTCTTCATGTTTCACTGTTGCAGTCATTACATTTGGGTAATCTGCTGGCAGGCTGCCCTCAGTCAGCCTGATTAACAAAGTCTTGGGTCCTACGTTGGTTGCTGTTCCTTCTTCCATGATGTCAGGTCGTCAGGGGTATAAAACATGCAGCCGACGCCATTACATCAGTCTTTCTTGCCGTGCAGTGCCTGAAGCAGAAGCAGTTCGCAAGTGCCCGTTGGCCGACTCCTGAAATTTTTGTTTTAGAGTTTCAGAACCGAAGTCTTCAACTAAAAGCTAAGTACCCCATTGGGGAAACTTTTTCTTACTCCTTACCAATGTCAGTAAAAGTTAATAATTGTATTACTTGTGGTAAACAAATACCTCATAAGGATTTTCATTTGTACTGTATTCCTTGCCTAGGCCGTGACCACGACGTACCTTGCTGTTGGTTTTGTGCTTTATTTCATCAGTGCACTATCCATTGTCGGTACATTTTTGCTTTTAAATATTTCGGTTCTCGGTTTAATTATCCAGAAATGACGTTGGTTAGCCATCCGACTACTGGAATACCGAAAAAATGCAAAGAAAAAGACAGAGACAGGCCGTTGAGGTCCAAAACTGCCGACGACGCTTCTCCTAAGCCAGTTGCCAGTTTGCCGGTACTCAGATGCTCGCTACTTAGGCCTCTACTGAGACCCATTTGGAGTCCGGTATGCCACAAGATGCTTCACCTATGGAACCCGTGGGTGTCTCTACCTTGGATGGGTCCAGAGCCGCTGTGCAGGCACTGGCTTCTGAGGGTGTATTCAGGCCTACAGACTTGCATATTAAACTGACTCCACCTTCAACACTAAGGCCAAAATCTCGATCTATGTCTAAAAAAATGATGCCCAGGCCACATGTACAGGCCCCTATGCCTAAAAAACAAATGATCAAAATGGCTGAAGATTTAATTACTCTGATCAGGGGTAGTCAACCCCCCCCCCTTCTAAGAGGCCTATGACTGAACTTAATTATGACTCTTATGAACAGGACTCTGTTTCCTCTGACTCTTCTAATGACCTGGATTTGTCCATACCTACTTATGAGGATTCTGATGCAGAGGATTCTATTACACCTGCTTCTCCCCCTGAGTATTTTTCTTTTGGGGAAACTTTGCATACCTTAAGGGAGCATTTCCACTGGGAAAGTTAGGAATTTTCTGAATCCAAAAAGAGGCTTAGGGATTTCCTTCTTCTTCCTCAGCATAGGCCTTTGGCTATACCTCCTGTTCTAGACATTGTTGATGATGTTTTCGGAATCCAGTATGGCCCCTGATTACCTGTCTCCGGCCCCTAGTAAACCAGACAGATACTACAGGGTTCCTGAGTCCCACAAATTTCTTTTCAAAAATCCTGTTGCGGATCCAGAAACAATTTCTCAGGGGCCCAAGGACATTAAGGCTTCTACTGCTAAAAATCCTACCCCTTCTAATAAAGACTCCAGGGCGCTGGATAGATGGGGTAAAAAGGTTTATACTTCTGCAATCTTGGCAATCAGGGCTTTAAACTGTCAATTCCATATGATAAAATATCAATAGCATATCATGGGACTGCTTAAACAGAAAATTATGTTGATTTCTGATTGTGTGGAAAATAAAGATTTACAGGATTTATTGTATTCAGCTGAACAAGTTTGAATACATACTTTGCAATGTGGTTTTGATTCTTTAGAGGCCTCTTGCAGGGCTACTTTTACTGGGTCTGTGCTTAGAAGGCATGCTTGGCTTAAGGAACAATCTCTGCCTGATCATGTTAAAGCAAAACTGTTGGATGCTCCTTTACATCAGGACCGTCTGTTTGGCAATAAGGCTGAAGACGTTCTAAAAAAGATGGAAGATAAAGCTAAATCTATGCAAACTGTGAAAGATTTCTTACAAGTACAACCTCCAAGATTTAGTAGGCACTGGCCTACTAAGAACTGGTCCTTTCCAGCTCCTTCCAGAGCCACTCAAGCCAAACCCAGACACTCAAAAAGCACCAGGTTTCAGTCCCAAGGGACTCTCAGAACTAAGCAATGGGATGCTTCCACTTCCAAATCTGGAAATAACAAGACACCACCCTATGGTAAACAGTCTCAATGACTTTCCTTTAAAATTACCAAGCACGTACCTCTCAGCTGCCCCTTTGGGGGGGAAACTGGCTCTTCATGCAAAAAACTGGCAACTTATAACCAAGGACAAATGGGTTTTAAATATAGTGTCCAAGGGATACAGATTTCATTTCCACACATTGCCAACTCCAAACGGGTGGCCAGACCTGCCCCCAAATCAGTGGGCAGAGGCTCAGAAACAAGTACTTTCCCTCCTAAACATGGGGGCTATTCAATTAGCCAAAGCAGAAATACTCCAAAAGTACTATATACCATAAACATCCACAGCACACGATAGTCACAAACAAGAAACTTTTAATGAAGCTTTCAGGTTTACACCCTTCATCAGCTTACAAAATCACAACACATTAACACATTTAAATAGAGGACCATTATAATCACATGATCAAGCCAGCCATTCAAAGGACCACTATAATTAAATATGCAAATTCAATTTAAAAACATCTAATAAAATTAATTTTCATGCAGTTACTTGTTAAAAGCATAATACATAAGTATAAAAGTACAAAAAACGGTTACATATATATATATATATATATATATATATATATATATATATATAGACATATAAATAGATCTTCACATTTTGAAATACTATACACTTAATACTATAACTTTTCTCTCTGCCTCTTGGTCAAAACTGGTTTTAAACTGACTGTCCCATTAAGGCCTGGATACTTATCAGCCTGTAGTCGCACTATCCACTCATACTCTTTTAGCAACAAAAGATTATCAATATCACCCCTCTAATGCCCAACTGCAGAATAGATATACACCTAAACTTAAATGCATGTGTCTGAAAATCATGCAGATGCCTGTATAGCCCATTTGTCTCAAGCTTTCTTTTCATTTCAGATCTATGTTCTATTATCCTATCCTTCAGCTTCCTAGCTGTTTTCCCTACGTAAAATGCATTACATAGGGTGCAGGTAGCAAGGTAAACTAATCTAGTAGAATTACAGTCTGCTCCACAAAAAAAGTCAAACCGTTCACCTGTTGTAGGATGCTGAAAGCTACTATTAGTGTTGTATATGTCAGAGCAACAGACACAATTATAACATTTAGATGTATTCATCTTCGTCAGACAGGTGATATTTCACTTTGAAAGTCTTTGTAACATCGCATCTGTTTAAGTGTCCCACCATTTCTGAGCATACTTTGGTGTCGGACCTAACAGATCTTTCAAATCTGGTTGGGCCATTAATACAATCCAGTTTTTTTCAATAATCTTACAGACATCATATGTATTGGCATTATAGGTAGTAATGAATCTTAAGACACTACTATCTTTTGTCCTATTCATTTCAACATGCACTGTCTGTTCTCCTTGCTGGTATGTCTGCTCTGTTAGTAATGTGGTTAAAAAGCCAAAAACTGGTTTGTATAAACTACTTCTACCTTGTACAACCTGTTTATAGGTCATATTAACATCCCTTAATAGATATCCATTATTAATAAATTCTTCCATCATTTTCTTAACCTCATACTCAAAGACATCATTCTCACTAGTTAACCTGCTTACCCTTACTAGCTGTGACTTTAGTATACTTTTATAGACATGTCCCGGATGCATACTAGCTGTATTCAAATATCTAGCTGCATGCACATCTTTTCTATGTATCATCGCCTGTAACTCATCACATTTCCTATACAACTTAACATCTAAGAATACAACATTAGCCTTAGAAAAATTCATTTTAAACTTGAGAAAATTCGTAGAGAATTCAAATACAGCAACAAACTTTCCAATTCACTTATTGTACCTGTCCATACAAAAAAGCAATCATCAACAAATCTACAATAACAGTCCAGTAGATGTTTAAATTGATTCCTTTCATTCAATATATACTGCTTTTCCCACATATATAGGACCAAGTTCGCAAACGTGTTCACTACTGATGTACCCATAGCTACTCCTGTTAGTTGTTGATATGGTGCATTATCAAATATAAAGATATTTTTAGTTAAAACTAAATCTAACAGGAGACAAATATTTTCTATTTCACGTATTTGTTGGGTTGATTGCATTATTAACAAGCTTCTTATTGCTTCTATTCCATAATCAATTGGAATCACAGTAAACAGAGATTCAATATCTAATGTGACCAATACATATTCAGTTTTAACTCTCATTCTATACCAAGAATCAAGCTTTTCTAGGAAATGTGTTGTATCCTTAAGTATCGTCTCACAACCTGGTACATATCTAGCAAGAACATTCTGCAAATATCTAGAGATGGGTTCAGTCACCTATCCTTTGCCCGACACAATAGGTCTTAATGGGGGGTCATCCATGGATTTATGAATTTTGGGTATTCCATAGATCTGTGGGATCTTTGGGCAGGTAACAGTAAAATAAGTCAATAAATCAATGGTTATATCTTGGTTCAATTGCATGTCATATAATGTTAAGTTAATCTGAGAAATATGTTTTTTTACATCCATAAATGTAATCTTCCTAAAAGTATGGGTATCTGATAAAAAATAAGAGAAATAAGCCAGCAACTGGTGGACGATTCAATATGGTAGTTTATTTATAAGCTACCAGAATTGCATGAAAACTCACAAACATACCGGTTTCGGCCCAAATTCAATATGGCCTTCTTCAGTGTATAAAAGTAGAGTCCAATATGCAGTTCTTTTAAATACACATCAGACAAAGCTGATTGGTTAAATATAAAATACCAAGCTCATTAATATTGATCAGTAATACAAACATACATACAAAATCAAATACACAAATATTAAGTATATGTCAATCAAATATTGCATATCAAAATGTCATATCAAAAAAATCCTGGAATTTATTCATGTACCATAGCTTATCCATTAAAACAGTAGCTCCTCCCTTGTCAGCTTGCTTAATTACAACACTTCTATCATTCTTCATCTGCTGCAAGGTCTTATACTCACTAAAAGCTAAATTATAACTAACGCTTCTGTTTCTATTCCTATTTTTATTTTTATTCTTATTAATATACAGGGCTCTAATTTCCATTTCTACAATATTTAAAAAGGCCAGTATTACAGGAGATAACTGGGGCATAAAAACACTTAATCTTTTAAAGGTTGAATTCAACTCATTTGTTTGCTTAAACATTGATTTCAACATAATATTCCTCGTGAATAGCTTCACATCTGTTATAATATCCACAATACTGTCTTTAAACGAAGGAATAAATTTCATACCATGTTCAAGCACCTTGTAATGTTCATCAGATAGCATGATGTTTGATAAATTTACAGTACCTTTTAGTAAACAACATGTTCTCAGCGTCTTGGTGCTTTGTTGGCCAATTTTGGGCTGTCGTTCTTCCTTTTCTGCACCTGTACTGAGCGCTATGGGGTTTTTTGTTCCAGAGGTTCCTGAAGCCTTTTTGTTGCAAAACAACCTTCTCCGGTTGTTTTGCTTAAAGGGCAAAAAGAGGAGATCTCAGTTTGTTTCCGCTTCTCTTCCTTCAACCACAGATACTACTGGTTCTTTTTGTGGGGCTAAAACATTATCGCTAGTCTCAACAAGGGAAGCGCACATGCATTTAAGTTTAGGTGTATATCTATTAGAGGGGGTGATATTGATAATCTTTTGTTGCTAAAAGAGTATGAGTGGATAGTGCAACTACAGGCTGATAAGTATCCAGGCCTTGATGGGACAGTCAGTTTAAAACCAGTTTTGACCAAGAGGCAGAGAGAAAATTTATAGTATTAAGTGTATAGTATTTCTAAATGTGTAGATGCAATTATTTGTCTATAGATATATATATATATATATATATATATATATATATATATATATATATAAAACAGTTTTTTGTACTTTTATACTTATGTATTATGCTTTTAACAAGTAACTGCATGAAAATTAATTTTATTAGATGTTTTTAAATTGAATTTGCATATTTAATTATAGTGGTCCTTTGAATGGCTGGCTTGATCATGTGATTATAATGGTCCTCTATTTAAATGTGATAATGTGTTGTGATTTTGTATGCTGATGAAGGGTGTAAACCTGAAAGCTTCATTAAAAGTTTCTTGTTTGTGACTATCGTGTGCTGTGGCTATTCAATTAGTACCAGAAGAGGAAAAGAGACAAGGTTTCAATTCCAGACTTTTCCTGGTACCCAGAAAAGATAAATCATGGCGTCCAATTCTGGACCTGTCTACTCTAAACACCTTTCTGGACATTCCAAAATTCAAGATGTTGACTCTTCACCAGTTACTTCCTATGCTAGGCAAGGATGCCTGGTTAGCAACTCTAGATTTAAAAGAAGCATACCTGCATATCCCAATCAGGGAATCTTGCAGAAGATACCTTCGCTTCAAAGCAGGCTACTTGCATTATCAGTTCTCTGCACTGCCCTTTGGCTTGTCTGCTGCACCCAGGGTATTCACAAAGTGCCTGGCTCCAGTAATTGCATTTTGCAGGAAAAGAAATATTCATATATATCCATAACTGGACGATTGTCTAATTCAGGCAGAAAACCAGGCCACTCTTCTAAAACATCTGGCGTTTGTAAAAAGGGTTCTGACATGTCTAGGGTACATGATAAACAAAAAGAAATCACAACTGGTACCCTCTCAAAAAATTACATTCTTAGGTGCAAGCTTGAATACAATTGCCCAGATGGCTTTCTTTACACCAGAAAAGCAAATTCATTTGGTGACTTATTTCAAACAAGTGGCCACAAAAACCCTGCTATCTGCAAGACAAATATTGCAAGCCCTGGGGTTCATGGCCTCCTGCATTCTTCTAATTCCATATGCAAAACTGCATATGAGGAAATTTCAGTGGTACTTAAAAAGTTTATGGAGTCAACATTGTCACAGCCTGGAACCAATGATTCCTATCATACCTTGCCTGCGCCTAGAGTTCCTATGGTGGGCAGAAGCCTGCCACCAAAACAAGGGACTGCCATTCACACCACCCCCTGCCGCCCAAACCCTAACTACAGATGCATCAGACTATGCATGGGGGGCTCATCTGGCAGGGAAGTGCATTCAGGGCAAATGGAGCCCAAATCAAATGCACCTTCATATCACTCAAAAAGAAATGCTAGCTGTACAGAATGCTCTGACTACTGGTAAAGATGGACAACACCACGGTTATGTGGTACATAAACAAGCAGGGGGGGTGCACATTCCTATCCCCTCTGCAGACTAGCCATGGCATTGTGGAACACGGCTTCAAGCTACCAAGTACAACTACAAGCTCAATTCCTGCCAGGAAAGCAGAATATTCTGGCAGACAAACTAAGCAGAAATCTCATGGACCCCCACAAATGGAAACTGGAACCATGGATTTTCAGCATGTTGACACACAAATGGGGGAGCCCAGACATAGATCTTTTTGCCTCACCCCAGAACTACCAGTTGGACAACTTTTGCACAAGAACTCATCACAAAAAAAGCCTGGAAAGTGGATGCTCTGTCCTTCAGCTGGAAAAACCTATTAGTTTATGCCTTTCCCCCTTTGCCTCTGTTCTCCAAAGTTCTACTAAAAGTCAAACAGGACAAACCAAAAATGATTTGATTGTTCCAGACTGGCCACGCCAACACTAGTACCCACTCCTGTGCAGCGTGTCACAATTTTCTACATGGCACCTGCCTCGGACACCTTCCTTACTGTCTCTGCAGGAGAATCAAATTCTGCACCCTCAGCTCCAAGCATTGAATCTTGCAGCTTGGCTAATCATTTAAATTCCCCCTTAGCATCCCTCAACAAACCGGTGATGGATGTCATTTTGGTGGCGTGAAGACCTAGTACTAGAAAATCTTATGCTGACAAATGGAAAAGATTCTGCACCTGGAATCAATCTCAAGGGATGAGCACAACAGCACCCAATTTACCCCAGATTTTGCAATACTTAACTGAGATGCTTCACAAGGGTCTGTCTTTTTCCTCTGTTAAAATCCATGCCTCAACCATTTCAACTCATTACAACACAGAACCCCCCCCCCTTCTCTTATCCTCTGCTAAAGCAGTATCTCAGAGGGGCCAGAAACTTGAGACCACCCAGGAAAGCTCCAACCCTTGCCTGGGACCTTAACTTTGTCTTGGAGAAACTCACTCTACCTCCTTTCGAGCCAGCTGCTACTGCAGACTTAAAATTTCTTTCCTGGAAAACAGCCTTCCTTTTAGCAATTACTTCAGCTAGAAAGATATCTGAATTACAGGCCCTTATGGCAGTGGAGCCTTTCATCATCTTTCATGCGGACAGGGTGTCACTCAGGACCAATCCATCCTTCATGCCCAAGATGGTATCCAGTGTGGCTCTTAATCAGTCCATTAATTTGCCAACTTTCTTTCCCAATCTACAGAACAAGGGGGAGCGGATTCTGAATTCATTAGATGTACACAGACAATTTAGATTCTACTTGGACAGGACTAAATCTCGAAGAAAATCTGAACAACTGCTGGTAGCATATGCTGCAGGGGCAGAGGGGAAGGCTATTTCAAAACAAATCATTTCTAAATGGACAAACCATTGTATTAATTTCTGTTATAAGCACCATGGAAAACCTATCCCCCAGGGGATCAGATCTCATTCCACCAGGGCTGCATCTACTTCTACAGCCTTTCTCAGAGGTGTTCCTACCAGGGATATTCTAGAAGCTGCTACCTGGAGTTCAGTTCATACTTTCACCAAACGTTATCACTTACCAATTTTCTCTAAATCCAGAGCTGGCTTTGCCACTGCTGTTTTGCAGGGCCTTATAGCTGGTCCTAATGCTGTATAAATCCAGCCTCCCAACCATAACTTTGGGACTGTACCCAAATGCAATGACTGCAACAGTGAAACATGAAGAATATAGTACAGTTGTGTACACTTACCATAAATGCAGATGTTCGAGTGTATTCACTGTTGCAGTCCTGGTTACCCTCCCTCCAGCCCCCTGTTTTTCTCTTACTATACCTCTACTTTCTTTTACTATGCTTAAAAGCCTTTTTGGTGTATTTGCTTTTGTTTGGAGGTATATTTTTGTGTTGTTAATTACTTATATATTTTGCTCCCCATTTGGAGGGCACCTGACATCTGGGGCAAGAAAAACTGATGTAATGGTGTCGGCTGCATATTTTATACCCCTGACGACCTGACGTCATGCAAGAAGGGACAGCAACCGATGCAAGACCCAAGACTTTGTTAATCAGGCCGACTGAGGGCAACCTGCCAGCAGATTACCCAAATGTAATGACTGCAACAGTCAATATACTCGAACATCTACATTTATGGTAAGTGTACACAACTGTACTTTACAGATCCCCCACTATGGCCCAGGAACCCCATAACTCATACTCAGAGATATTATAGACCCTTCCAAACTGTAAATTATAACAAACACCAAAAAACTAAGTAAAAACAAATACGTCCAAGTGACTATTGAGTCCACACACTTGATTTAATTTAAAGCGCTTTTCGTCTGCTTACTAGCAGACTTCATCAGAAATTACAACTCCACATAGGAAAAAATGTTTAAATAAAGACAGACACGAAAAACGCGGGACAATTAATCAGTTAACAAGTACATCAAGTACCCATTCAAACATTTTGCATGTATACAACCTTTTATCATAGATTTGTACATTAAAATGATTTAAAATACGAGATATGACAAAACTCTGCCATAATAGTTAATACATTACTCAACATTCTAATAAAACAAAAAGAGTGAGTACACGTTTAATTATTTGTAAATTTAAGCAAATTTATCTTCCCAGTTATACCTTAACTATAAAACTTTACCTCTGTAGACTCCTGAGTTTCAGGATATTACTTATTGAGCATGCTTCATTTAATCCAGGAGCATTGCATGCAACCAGTTTTATTTGCCACTTCAGTTCTAGTTCTTCAAGTCTAAAAGCAAAAGGACCTCCTCTAAAATCACGTTTGATACTATCAATAACTAGAAATTTAAAGTGATGATTTCTGTTTACAGAGATATGTTTAGCAAGTGCGTTGTCTAGTTTGTTACGACTTATAGCATATAAATGCTCATACATCCTATCCTGGAGTCTACGCTCCGTTTTCCCCACATAGAACACAGAGCATTGTGTACACCTTGCTAAATAAACAATCGCACTTAAATTACAATTGAATTTTCCATGTAAACTGTATTTGTAACCATCAATTGTAAAACAATTAGTCACATCTACATGTTTGCAAAAATTGCATGACTCACATTTAGTCATACCTAAAGTATTAAAAGGTTTAGAAGACTGCCTTTCTAACAATTCTTTTAAATTTCTACCCTGTTTAAACACTATATTTGGGGAATCACCAAGTTTACTCAACACAGCCTGGTTGCATCTAAACAGCTCCCAGTTTTTCTTAGTAATGTTTACACAAGAACTGCTTTGTAAACTAAATGTAGTTATAAAACTACAATGTAATAAATGTTCTTTTCTAGGTAGCACTTCATTATTATGCCTAGGTGACTCAACAGTATCGACAATCCAGTATTGGCTCAAACATGTGGTTAGCTCTTTTAGCTTTCACTTCCACTATCAATGCATCCAACAAGGGTTCAGGATACTCCATGTGCAAAAATGATGTTTTCAAAAATGCACATTCCTCCTGGAAATCCTCATCTTGAGTGGAAATCCATGAAGCCCTAACTAGTTGACCTTTTCTGGTGGAAAGGGTCGCAATTAGAAAAATGTAGAAACATATTTGAATAAGTGTTTTTCCTGAATATTTTTGACATGTAGCAATTCAAAACTCTGTTTTTAGTGAGCCATATATCTAAATAAGAAATAGCTTGGAATTGAAATTGGACGTAAAACGTAAAGATTCTGTTGAAGTATTAAACCTATTCAACAGCATACGTGCTACAAATTCATCACCCTTTAATAAAATGAAAATATCGTCAAGGTATCTTGTGTAGTAAGCTAAACATTCAGACATATTTACGTCTTTAAACACAAATTCAGATTCCCAGTACGCCATGACTAGGTTAGCTACACTTGCCCCACATGGGGAGCCCATGGTTAACCCTACTTTTTGCAAGTAGACTTGTTGGTTAAATGTGAAAAATTTATTAGAAAGATCCAAATACAACAATTCCATCACTAACGAAATGTCTTGGCGTGGGGCATTATGTTTTAACATCATATGAGCCACCCACTCTATCCCAATCTGGTGAGGAATGCATATATATAGGTCCTTAACATCAATTGTGAGGAAGTTATAACTAGGTACATACTCCAAGATATTAATTTTGGCAAGGAATGACCAAGAGTCCTTACATATTTGTTTTTCCAAGGACACATATTTCTGTAACATTGAGTCAATGACCTTTGCACAAGCATAGGTCGGTGAGCCACGGCTGTCCACAAGTGGCCTCATAGGTGAATTTATGAGGTCTTTGTGGATTTTGGGTATACCAAATAAGGATGGATACACTAGAAATAGTGTAATCATATAGTTCAGTAAAACTTGATCAATACAGCCTTCAATAAACAAGTCGTTAATACATGACTTAACTAAGCTAGTAATGGCATACTGGGAATCTGAATTTGTGTTTAAAGTCGTAAATATGTCTGAATGTTTAGCTTACTACACAAGATACCTTGACGATATTTTCATTTTATTAAAGGGTGATAAATTTGTAGCACGTATGCTGTTGAATAGGTTTAATAATTCAACAGAATTTTTACGTTTTATGTCCAATTTCAATTCGGAAGCTATTTTTTATTTAGATATATGGCTCACTAAAAACAGAGTTTTGAGTTGCTACACGGCACAAATATTCAGGAAAAACACTTATTCAAATATGTTTCTGCATTTTTCTAGTTGCCACCCTTTCCACCAGAAAAGGTCAACTAGTTAGGGCTACATGGATTTCCACTCAAGATGAGGATTTCCAGGAGGAATGTGCATTTTTGAAAACATCATTTTTGCACAGGGGGTATCCTGAACCCTTGTTGGATGCATTGATAGTGGAAGTGAAAGCTAAAAGAGCTAACCACATGTTTGAGCCAATGCTGGCAAGTAGTAAACCAACCCTAGAAGTCTCAATGATTGTCGATACTGTTGAGTCACCTAGGCATAATAATGAAGTGCTACCTAGAAAAGAACATTTATTACGTTGTAGTTTTATAACTACATTTAGTTTACAAAGCAGTTCTTGTGTAAACTTTACTAAGAAAAACTGGGAGCTGTTTAGATGTAATCAGGCTGTGTTGAGTAAACTTGGTGATTCCCCAAATATAGTGTTTAAACGGAATAGAAATTTGAAAGAATTGTTAGAAAGGCAGTCTTCTAAACCTGAGTCATGCAATTTTTGCAAACATGTAGATGTGACTAATCGTTTTACAATTGATGGTTACAAATACAGTTTACATGGAAAATTCAATTGTAATTCAAGTGTGATTGTTTATTTAGCAAGGTGTATACAATGCTTTGCGTTCTATGTGGGGAAAATGGAGCGTAGACTCTGGGATAGGATGTTTGAGCATTTATATGCTATACGTCATAACAAACTAGACAACGCATTTGCTAAACATATCTCTGTAAACAGAAATCATCACTTTAAACTTCTAGTTATTGATAGTATCAAACGTGATTTTAGAGGAGGTCCTTTTGCTTTTAGACTTTAAGAACTAGAACTGAAGTGGCAAATAAAACTGGATGCATGCTATGCTCCTGGATTCAATGAAGTATGCTCAATAAGTAGTATCCTGAAACTCAGGAGTCTACAGAGGTAAGGTTTTATAGTTAAGGTATAACTGGGTTAGATAAATTTACTTAAATTTACAAATAGTTAAACGTGTACTCACTCTTTTTGTTTTATTAGAATGTTGAGTAATATATTAACTATTATGGCAGAGTTTTGTCATATCTCGTATTTTAAATAATTTTAATGTACAAATCTATGATAAAAGGTTGTATACATGCAAAATGTTTGAATGGGTACTTGATGTACTTGTTAATTGATTAATTGTCCCGCGTTTTTTGGTGTCTGTCTTTATTTAAACGTTTTTCCTATGTGGAGTTGTAATATCTGATGAAGTCTGCTAGTAAGCAGATGAAAAGCGCTTTAAATTAAATCAAGTGTGTAGACTCAATAGTCGCTTGGACTTATTTGTTTTTATATTATAGACCCTCACAATTCATCCCAATACCATAATCATGGGTGACTTTAACTACCCCACCATAAACTCGGATTCATATGCAACCCCTAATGTACAGGCCCAAAGATTCCTCAATTTTGTAAATGCAAACATCCTCAATCAGATATTCTGCAACTCCGATAGGGGTGCAAACATATGGACCTGGTCCTCACAAACAAAGGGAGAGTGCTGTACTAACCCCCACCCTTGTATAACATCCTGTCTGGTAAGGTCAGACCATAAAATGGTCTCCTTCAAAATAAAAATAAAACCCGTGCTCACCCTGTAGCAGTTAGGAACTATTCTAAGGCAAACATTTTATTGTTATGTGATAACCTGGCAAAACTTCACGCCCCACCACATCCTGAGAACACATCTGCCCATGTGGACTTGTTAACAGAAACTCTGTACGATCATATTAATAGAAGCACTGAGGCAGCTGTGATTGCCAGAAATAAGCTCAGAACAAAATCAGTAATTACTATAAATAGGTTGCACAACAAAAAGAAAAACTCACGGGAAAAATTAGGAAATATAAAGCTCAACTGGATTAAAACTCCCTCATCAATCTAAAAAAAAAAAAACAACTCAGAGGGCAAATCAAGTCAAGCAAAGCCAAATTTGAGGTAAGAATAGCCTCCCAGACCAAGGACAATCTTAAGGCTTTATTTAACTATGTTTGCAGCCTCAAAGGCAGTGTACAACAATGGGCAGAACTAATAGTAAGTGGAGCCACCTACACAGTGCTGGATGATATAGCAAATCTACTGACCAACAAATTCAGTGACAAGTTTACCCCCTCCTGCCAGCCATCACTCAAGAAGTAGGGTCAAACACATACCCTCAGCTATCCCTAGGGAGCAGATCCTAAATGCATTCTCCAAGGCCAAGAACACTGCATCAGTACAACCCAGTAATATCCCAGGATGCCTCCTTAGTAGCATAAAGCATGACTTATCATGACTTCTGGAGTCACTTTCCAACCATAGCGTTCAGTCAGGCTTCATGCTGCATGAATGGAGAAATGCGGCAATCATTCCTCTGCACAGTGTTGAACCATCTACTTTTCCTGGAAACTACAGACTCATAAGTCCGACTAGTCTTACATGCAAAGCCATGGAAAGAATTATCATGGAAATGATAAATGACATATGAAACCTTCAGACTCTGGATCCAACCCAGTTTTGGCTTTGTCAAGAGAAGAACATGCCTACTCAACCTGGTAAGACTTTTCTGAAAAGGTAACCAAGGCAATGTATGTGTGCAAAATAGTGCATATTGCATACCCTGATCTGCCCAAGGTACTTGACACAATACCCCAGTCAAGCATTGCAAACAAATTCTTGGAATTAGGTATAAACCCTCATGTTACACACTGGATAGCCAGCTGGCTCTCAGATAGTACCTAAGAAGTTAGGATAGGGGAGTTCACATCCACAAAGAGACCAGTCACGTCTGAAGTCCATCAGGATTGTGTGCTGGGTCCACTCCTTTTTAACATCTACTTCTCAGAAGTCAAGGTTGGTGTTTAGGGGCTCTGGCTGACTAAGTTTGCTGAAGATTGCAAACTAGGAGAAATCATAGAATCCCCTCAAGATACTAACATCCTCCAAGAAGGGCTAACACAGACAAATAACTGGTGCCAGAAACATAGTTTAAAACTGAATGCCAAGAAATGCATAATAGTACCATGGGAAAGTTGGGTACCCCAGAAAACTACCTCATTGACAACAACCCCCTAAGAGTAGACATAGTAGTCAGAGATTTGGGGACATATGTCGACAGTAACCTGGCTTTCAACCAACATGTTTCTAAGGTAGTAAGGAAATCATTCTATGTTGCTTAACTTATAAACAAGGGTATGGCAAACAGATCCAAGAAAGTCATTGTTCCATTGTATTCAGCCCTCATCAGAGGCATCATTGAGTACATGCAATAATTAGAATGTCCACAGTGGTTCCTTACAAAAAGAATACAGGGAGTAAACAACATGTCCTATGAGGATTGCCTCAAGGCCCTATCCTTGTACTTTGTCTACTTCATATTGTAGAATGATTATCTGTGCCTGTCTACAAAGCATCATTGGATACTGCTGTGATGGACTTTTTGCATATCTTCACAATGAATAGCACCAGAAATACCTGATGCATGGACCTAAACCTTCCCTTTGACATAAATAGGACATGTTGGAGGGACAGGTACGTGCCTCAGAGAATACTCTTTCTGTGGAACAGGTTTTCCATCTAGATGAGGCAGAGTGCTTCCCTAACCATATTGAAGCTTAAATTCAGCCAGTGGATGGGAAATGGAAAATTCACCCATGGTCTGGTGCCTATGTCTGTGATGGACAGAGGCAGACTATAAATGCTTGACCAACCATGGTGTAGCTTACATATAACCATTAAACTGTTCCCTTAATACAACCTCTAGGGCACCAAAAACTTGCTGGATACATTTAGGACACTTGGCTAGGCTTGTAAAGGCCCTTGTGATGGTTAGCCTAGTATATACCAATAGACCAATGAACCTATAAATAAATATAAGCTTCCACCTGCATTCCACAGCACCTTCAATGCAGTGTCCAGTTCTGTCTCTAGTCATTTAGCAGTTAAAAATTTAGGTTTGCCTACTACAAAAATCATCATAGAAATGGAACAGGACTGCCCCCTATCTACATACCTGTTCATACTCTTGTTGGAATCCCTTTTGAATAGAGTCATATGTTATCCTTCAACAGAAGGAATTTCTCATGAGACCTCTACAGTTAACAACACATCATTTGCATCTGACTACTGCATCTACTTCAGAATCCTAGAATATATTTGGAAACCTTTTTTTAAAAGTGATGTAAGATTATAGTAAAGTTAGATAAGATAACTTAGATCTAAATATTCATTCTTGAAAACAAATTCAAGTTCCAGTATCACTTAATGAAATTACATATACAGGCACATTGTAGAAATCAAACCACAATCTCTTTGCACTTTCCAGTTTGAAAAAAGAAATTAGAGGATATCAAATCAAACATTGAAAGATGGAATAAATTGGAGTTAACCTAATAGCAAATGCACCTAGTATAATAATGAACATCTCCTTAACTTATAGTAGATTTCACATTTTCCTGCTAGTTTCTTTAAAACAGTTGATAAATTATTTAAATGTTTTTGTGGAATGATGAATCCTCTGTACTAAATCTGAATAAAATTCCCAACCCTGCCCTAACATGTATCCTATTTGTCAAACCGTTAATTATTTCAGGTCACATTAACAACTCTTCAGATGCATCACCATCTATGATTAATATTTTGAGTGTACATATTAAAAATGTAAAATCAAACCATTAGCTATCCCTTTCATTGAAACACCATTTATATACGTTAAAGGACTTCCTTTAATTGCAAAGCACCAAATTCTATACTTCCAGAACTTGTTACCAAAATGTGGGAGAGTAATGGAATTTAATCTTTACCAATCTTCAAGACGTAATCCAAATGTAACTATCAATAACTTGTTTCTGATCAATAAAGACAGTCCCTTTCTGAAAGACAAATTATTTACATACATTATAAGATGCAGTAAAATTAATCAACATGACCAAATCACCTATAGACAGATTTTTCACTAGGTGGTTAGTCTCGACATGAAATGCAGCCTGTGATCTGTGCTCTCATCTCTAGAGGATATTGCACACCACAGTTGATGTCTAAAGCAGTTGGTCTACACAACTCTTCCCCAGTAGGCACCACCTAGAGTCTGTGCTGCTGCCCAAAACTACATTCATTTTTTGAGTGAGTATAAGGTAGAAATGTCCATAATGTTTTGGGAAGTGGGAGGTACCCCACAGAAACATGGGGAAGACCTGAAACTCCATGCAAGCATTGGGTACAGGTCAGGGATGAATACAGTATCTTGTGGGAGGGAGGCAAAAACCTTAACCATTACATCAGCCACATAAGAAGCAGCTTAAAATTGACGTAGAGTGGATAATTAGTGGACCAGATTAACAACTTCAGGTATCTGTACAGGGTGGTTGAGGATAAGTGAAGTCAGAATCAGGTCAAGTCTTGAATCAGAGGGGCTGCAATCAACTGGTATAGAGTGTCAGGGGGTAGTGTGTGACAGAAGAATGCCAAACAAGCTGAAAAGTAAGGTATGCAAAACAAGAATACAACCAGTAGTTCTCTATGGTACACAAACCTGGGCAGTGAAGGAACATTTGAGGAAGCTAGAGGTAATGAAGTAGAAGTTCCTAAGCTGGGTAATAGGATGCACACTGTGAGACAGATGAAGAAGTTATGACATGAAAAAGAAGTTTTAAGGAGAAGAATGATTTTTGAGATTTGCTCTTCTCTTGCATTTTTGTTTTTTTTTTTGTTTTGTTTTGTTTTGTTTTTGTTTTTGTTTTGTTTTTTTGGCCTTTCAGCACTCAGTATTTTGAGTGCTTACATTTCAGTAAGGAGACGTTATGTCTGAAGAAATAAATGTGAAACTCCTTTTTTTCCTGAGCATGACCACCAGTGTGTTGGCTTACCATGACCTGTGTCACTTCCTCAGAAGAGGGTCATTTTATAGTGAAAGGGTTTCCGACATGACAACTATTTTAAGCATAGTTCTTCAAAAACATTCAGAGTATATAGATATGGCTTCTCCTGTAAAATGGCAGGTTACCACAGGAAATTCTGCATTGTGTATTTAGTGTTAATTTCACAGTGTTGTGTTTGGGGTTTCTGTAAAAATGCTTATGGCATAGCAACTCAAATTTAAATGTGAATTTAAAGATTTCTCAAAGACATGTGAGGACCACATCTTTGGATAAAACTGTATGCCAGCTTTCCACAATATGAGTGTCATTCTGGAGTATCCAAGGGCCAGACTTTACACAAGTAATCCCACTATATCAACCACCACCACTACAAACCTGAGCTTTTTCCCTGGTCTATATTACAACATCAAACTAAAACAAGTTCGAACGTTGTAATATCGAAGCCACGGCCCATCAACTTTTTTCCCAGGGAAAATAATCAGTGAGCCCTTTTCATGGCTTTGCTATTTCCTCCACTGTGGTGCGATCTCAGAGTTAGTATATTTAAGTTGGGAGGGTGGGGGCACAGCCCCCCACATTGGGGGGTAAAGCCCTTCACTTTAGTTTAAGTTTAAGGTAAATTTTTTTTGTCATGGAACAGCGATTTTTTTCCTTGGAAAAAAATCACTGTTCTGTGTTTTCGGTGTTGTTGTGTTTCGGACCTTAGGGTTCGATATTAGAACAATCAAACTTTTGTAAGTTCGATGTTATGATATAGACCCCTTTTTCCCAGCCGTATGAAGAGCATGTATGTCTCTCTGTGCCTCATGTACTTGGTATCTAAACCAACAATTTCTGCGTAAGTATACAAACCTGCCTATATTACAAAGTACTATGCTTTTGTATTGTACCAGTCTTTCTAGGTTAGTTAAAACAAAAACAACTGGCAACTTCACTGAAGACTGAATCCACAAAGTTTGATATTAAACTTTGTGGATTCAGTCTTCAGTGAAGTTGCCAGTTGTTTTTGTTTTAATTTCTTAGTTTTTTGTATCTTGGATTTTGGACTTTCTAGGTTAGTTGTCAAGGCATTACATCACTTTTATTGATTACATTGTGATATTATACTAATCACTGTTTTCACAAGCAAGGTTGAAGACCTCTGACTTTGACATGCAAAAGGTCCAAAGGATAAGTGTACTAACTGTGTTTGTCATATTAATTTATGCTGTCATGTATCACTCAGGAACTATTCCACAACAGAAGTATTGCTCAAATACACAAAGGAATTAAGTATAATGTAGGTTTTGTGCAGTATTAAACACTGAACAATCTACGGGAACATTTAAGTACTGAACCCAGATCTTCACAGTTCAGTTCCGACAGGCTGTCTATGCAGTACTTTCACAGTTACTAGCCTGACTGTCCTTGGTGCATTTATTACACAAATGCTATATACTGTGCAGCAGCATATATCCAAAGTCAGATCAGCTGCTTGCAAAGCAACAATAAAATGTTCTCTTATGTAGTACTAACAATGAAAAGGCAGTTTTAAACACAGTTTTTGGGTGAGAAAGAAATATGTCTCACTGGAAATTGCAGCCAGGCTCCCAAATCTCATCCTGACATTTCGAACATCTGAATCATGGTCTCCCTTTATTTTATTTATTTATTTATTTCGCATTTGTTAACTGGGTTAGTCCAACTGAGTTTGAAAAAAACATTTTCAGTGGAGACCTGAGGGGAAAAGCCCCAGCAAACATAAGAAAAGATAAAGTGACAATATACAAATATTAAATAACAATCACAATACAGAATAATTGTAAAAAAGAAAAGGTTATTAACTACTTACATTGCACTGATAGTAAACAACCCATTTTCAATGGAGACCCAAGGGGAAACAGCCCCAACAAACATAAGCAAAGACATACATACAGGACGAAAACTATTAAAAACAATGCAAATACGAAATTAATTATAAAGAGAAAAACAAAAGAAAAAATTATGAACATTAAGGGTTGCACTGATAGCAGCAGTCTAAATTTACTATATATAAGAGTAAAAACAAAAGGATAACCATTGTTCAAAAAAAGGAAAATGTACAAATATTGATAGGAAGTGGGGGGGGGGATAAATAGTGTGGAGAATGGGAGGGGAGAAAAAGGAGGTGGCTATAGTAGTTTAGGAGTTTAGTTTAAGCAGAAGTTACTAAGAGAAAGAAAGTTAGGAGATGCAACAGGTTATACAGTTGGACAGACTAAGACTACATGTGGTCAAGGCAACAGCATAATTTCAAGTTTCGTAAGTGGGATTAAGCTCCATTTTAAAACAGGGAAAGGAAAGGTTGGATCTAATATGTAGAGGGAGTTTGTTCCAATTTAGTGAGACAGAGTGTTTGTAAAGTAGTTTGCCAATATTCCTTTTGGGTTTATAAACTGAGAGAAGATGCTGATCAGCACTGCAGGGAGGCTGGGGGGAGAGTAGAGAGTAACATGGGAGGCGAGAGCAGGGCAGCTAGAGGGGTTATTGAGTATGTGAAAAGGTAGTGTGGAGCTGCAACTGTAGGAGAAGGTGCGGAAATTCCAACCACTGAAGTTTGTTTAGTGAGAGGCAGTGATGTGAAGAGAGTGGTTGGTTTAGAATAAATCTGGCAATTTTCTTGTATATTTGTTCCAGTTTCTGCATTGAGATAGTTTGGATATTGGTAAGGATGGGGGAAGCATATAGAAGACTAGATAAGAGAAATGCCTGCGCAAGAGTGCGTTTAGTAGCAGTAGTGAGGGATTTTTTGTTCCTTTAAAGACAATCAAGTTTTTGGTGTTTTTTTTTTTTTTTTGATGGCCTGTCAAGTCAAATTTTAGTTGGTCATCAATTATTATCCCAAGGAGTTTGGTGTGTGAGGCAGGGGAGATAGTGGTGCCATCTAGGGAGAAAAGAGAAAAGTTGGATTTAAGGTGAGAGTGTTTGAAATAGGAAGAGAAGGAGTTAAGTTTTCTTTGGGTTAAGGATTAGTTGATTATTTCTGAGCCATTTTGCAACAGAGATAAAAGAATTCTGTGTTAGTGTGTGCAGTTCAGAGATAGTATTGGAGATAGATAAGAGAGTAGAGTCATCTGCGTATTGTATTACAGATGAGAGACTGCAGGTTGAATGTAGGTCGTTGGTAAAAATCTTGAAAAGGAGCGGTCCAGGTATGGAGCCTTGGGGTACTCCTGTTTGAACAGCAAGGAAGGGTGAGAAAGCCTGCTGCCATCTAACAGCTTGTTTTCTGCCAGTAAGGTAGGATTGGAACCAGCCAAGAGTAGAAGGAGAGAGGTTTAGGTCGAAGAGTTTGTAAAGAAAGATGGGATGAGACACAGTGTTGAAGGCTTTAGAGAGATCAAGAAATAGACAGGAGACAAGTAGGTTGTTGTCCCTAGCTTCTGCAGCCTTTTGAGTAAAGGATAGTAAGGCAGTCGAGGTAATGTGTTTAGGGTGGAAACCATGTTGGGAGGGGGCTGAGGAGATTTTCGTGAATGATAAAGGACAGTAGTTGAGTATGTATACATTTTTCAAGGATCTTAGAGAGCGGTGAGAGAATAGCAATTGGTCTATAGTTAGAGGGTTCAACAGAGTTGCCACCTTTGTGCAGAGGAGTGGTATAGAAGGATTTCCATATTTCCGGTACAGTAGATTCCTGAATGGAGCGGTTGATTAAGATAGATACCGGATATGCAATAGAGTCAGCCGCAATTTTAAGAAATTGAGGGGTGAGTTTATCAGTGGACAGAGAGCATGGCTTTAGTTTAAGAAGCAGGGATTTGATATATTTAGTAGAAACAGGTCGCAAGGTAAAAGGCTGAGAGACAGAGGAGCATAGAGGTTTAGGGGGAGGTGAGGGTGACACAGAAGAGTTGGGATGAGCAGAGTTACCAGAGGGTAGGAGTTTAGAGATGCTGTCTTTGAAGTGTTTGTTGATTAAGTCTGCAGTTTCAGAGGGAGAGTGATAGGAGAAAGGGTTATGGATGGTAGGAGAACCAGTGTGGAGCAAGGAGTTGATAGTACTCCAGAATTTTTTGGGGTCATTTGGGTTAGAGCTTGGACATTTAGTTTTATATTGGCATTTATCCAAAATAAGTTTTTTACATGACTTCTGGGTTGCTTATAACCTTGGAGAAAGGTGGGAGTTTTAGTGGTTTTCCATTTTTTCCCATAAAGCATCTCTTTCATGCATCAAAGCATGAGTAGCTATGGAGAGCCAGGGAGAGAAATTAGATTTGATTCTGATTTTGTGAGTTGGGGCAAGAGAGTTTAGGCCATCAAGGAAAATGTGGTTGAATTTAGTAACAGCATTATTGAGCAGGAGAGTTTTTAGGGAAGACCAGTTGATGGCAGAGAGTCTGTAGTTAAAGGTTTCAGGGGAAAAGTTAGTCCGTTTCCTACAATCTCTGTAGAGATGGGGCTTAGAGAGATGAGGAGAGTGCCTTAAGATAGAGATGGGAGAATGGTCACTAACAGAGTCAGGGAAGGTAGAAGGGTTAAAATAGTTGTTTGGAGATCAAGATCCAGTCAATTGCGCAACTATAATATATAATATAGAATTATAGTTGGCCAAGACACTTTTCCACAGGTATAGTTTCTACTCTCAGTAGGAAGAGACATATGGGCACAGAATTTCTAGCCACAAACTGTAAGAAGAAAATGTATACATTCTCATATTAATTCTGGGTGAATACTGAGGAATAGCATACTTGTAATGTCAGCAGTTAGGCTTGGCTAAGTTAAAAGTATCACCAGAATGAAAACATGCAGAGGCAAACTGACACATACTTACAGTGGATATAAAAAGTGTACACACCCCTTTTAAAATGCCAGGTTTTTGTCATATAAAAAAATGAGACAATAATAAATCATTTCAGAACTTTTCCTACTTTTAATGTGACCTATAATCTGTACAATTCAATTGAAAAACAAACAATATGTTGGTGGAAAAATATAAAAAATAAAAAACTTACAATATGCTGGTTGCATAAGTGTGCACATCCTTAAACTAATACTTTGTTGTGTGTGCACATCCTTAACCTAATACTTTTTTGAAGCATCTTTTGATTTAATTACAGCATTCAGTCTTCTTGGGTAGGAGTCTATCAGCATGGCACATCTTGACTTGGCAATATTTGTCCACTCTTCTTTGCAAAAGCACTCCAAATCTGTCAGATTGCGAGGACATCTCTTGTGCACAGCCCTCTTCAGGTCACCCCACAGATTTTCTAGTGAATTTAGGTCTGGGCTCTGGCTGGGCCATTCCAAAACTTTAATTTTCTTCTGAAGCCATTCTTTTGTGGATTTGGATGTATGCTTGGGGGTCATTGTCATGTTGAAAGGTGAAATTTCTCTTCATCTTCAGCTTTCTAGCAGATGCCTGAAGGATTTGGGCCCAAAGTGACTGGTATTTGGAACTGTTAATAATTCCCTCCACCTTGACTAAAGCCGCAGTTCCAGCTGAAGGAAAGCAACCCCAAAGCATGATACTGCCACCACCATGCAGTGGTGATCTTTTGGTGATGCAAAGTGTTGTTTTTGCGTCAAATGTACCTTTTGAAATTGTGGCCAAAAAGTTCAACCTTGGTCTCATCAGACCATAACACATTTTCCCACATGGTTTTGGGAGACTTGATGTATTGTTTTGCAAATTATAGCCCGGCCTGGATGTTTTTCTATGTAAGAAAAGGCTTCTGTCTTGCAACCCTACCCCATAGTCTAGACATGGAGAATATGTGAGATTGTTGTCACATGTAGTACACAACCAGTACTTGCCAGAAATTCCTGCAGCTTTGGTGATATAAAATTTGATTAGGAGGCAGAGAAAAAACACTGGATTGATCGCTCCAAATTGTCCTGGAGGGACTTTAAGAATCTGGTTACCAAATACATCACTTCTCAAAAACTGCTAATAATTAACCCCCACAAGCGGGCTACTTATCAGAGGTTATGGGACTTTATCTTTCTACTCTTGACTGATGACTAACAGTTACCCCCTATTAGACTTCTCAGTTCACCCCTCCTCCATTAAATCTTTTAACCAGTTTATTTCTTCTTTATTACACGTCTCCCCTTTTGGTCTTGGACTTGGAGATGTTTGATATTTAACTTCCCCCATTTCTCCAGGACTATGTTTGTTGACTAAGGTGAATTGCACTATGATATGCATTTATCTGACACTACCTTATTCGCTATGTATCTGGAGATCTCCGGTCCTTATTGGCACATATGTATATAGGTTATATTTTGGTTCACTTATGTTTGTCTGTACAGGTTTAATCCATCTATTAATAATGTTTTTTTTCTCTCTTCCTTTGTATTTGTAAAATTAATAAAATTGCGTTTTGAAAAAAAAAAATGAAATTCCTGCAGCTCCTTCAGTGTTGCTGCACTTCTCTTGGCAGCTTCCCTGACCAGTTTACATCTTGTCTTTTCATCAATTTTGGAGCGACGTCCAGTTCTTTGCAATGTCAATGTTGCCCCATATTTTCTCCACTTTTTGATGACTGTCTTCACTGTGTTCCATGGTATATCCAATGCTGTGGAAATGTTTTTGTACCCTTCTCCTGACTGATACCTTTCAACAATGAGATCCCTTTGATGCTTTGTAAGCTCTCTGCGAAACATGACTTTTGTTGTAGCAGGCAAGTGAGTAAATGTCAGGAAAATCCTACTAGGACAGCTGAACTTTATTTGGGGTTAATCAGAGTCTCTTTGATGGCAGGTGTGTACCCAAAAAGACTGAATGCTGTAATTAAATCAAAAGGTGCTTCAACAAAGTATTAATTTAAGGGTGTGGGGAAAGTTTTGAAATGATTTATTGTGGTCTCATTTTTTTTATATCACAAAAACCTGGCATTTTAACAGGGGTGTGCACACTTTTTATATCCACTGTAGGTCCATGTTTCCCCAGTCATGTGGATAAACATTTAGAGATATAACTTGGGCATCTTTCAAGAGAATCTGTATGTTTCAGAATAGATATGTACATACCCAGATGTTATTTTCTTAGCTACCATTACTAGTATAACTGAATAAATTGCAATAAAAAACTGAATGTTACTAACTGAAAAAACACTTCTGTCTTAATTTTCTCTTGCAACACTAATCTTAGTCTACTAACTGAAGTGTTAATTAACATGTGGGCCTGCAGTTTAGACAGATTGAAAAGGAGCTTGTGGCATGCCAATTCCACATAAGTTTTAAACATCACTCATGTAAAATATTTAGCCTGGAGGAATGCGGCACTACATGTTTATCCATTTTCCTCACCTGCAGCGCCTGACTTGCTGCATTACTAAGCATGAATTACTCAGGATCTGTCTAGCCTTGTCTGAATGTGGCAGAGAGCTGAGGGTGCAGCTCTTGGGGCCGCACCCTTCCTACCCTTGCTGATGTGAACAGTTTGCAAACTTTTATGTTGCTCCTACTCCCTGACTAATGTTCACCTCTGAAGAGGTAGGGTGGGGTGCACGGAGGAGCGTGGAGGATGGCCCTACTGCCTGACTCAGAGCTTACTGCATGATGCAGGTATATAAGAAGTGAGCAAAGTGAAGCACACTTATTAACAAGGCTGACAACTAGCACCTGGAAGGAATGAAAAAAATAGCAGTGGTACGGATGGTGCACAATTTTGTATGGCTAGCTATACTTATAGCATTACAGCAGTGTGAAGGGCAACAATTCCAGTCAAGGATTTATCCTGGATTAGTAGCAAGTGAAGGCCAGCAGCAGATTAACTTGGAACTCACACAATATCAGGTATGATGCTGAGGTATCTGTAGGAAAGAGTGCCATCATATTTGGAGGAATGCAGACCCTGTTATGGTTAGCAGTTCTAATCATACTGAGCTATGTCTGTGGGTGTAGTTTTGTTTGTGTGTATGTGTCTGCATGCTGAGTTAGAAAAAAACTCTTAAGACCACTTTTAATCAGTTAAATATATTTCAAACTTTATTAACATCTGAAGTAAAACAGTCCTCATATAGCGAGATTTTCTGTAACTAGAACTTACATTTTATTTGGATATGCAGTAAAATTTTTTGCATGTCTAGATGTGCACAATTTTCTGTCAGTTTAGTGGATTTTTTCACTGAACAGCTTAACATCTAGAATGTATGTGCCCCACTGGTAAGTAGAACTGTCATTCGCCATCTCAGTGAAATGCTGTTTCCAAGAGTATAAACGCATAAGTAAATGTAACTTACCTTTGTACATTATCCAGTGAATTTTAAGAACTGCGTTGTTTTTTTTTGTTTGTTTGTTTTTTTTTTTTGGGCTAGCTGCCAAAAGTTTACTACAGATTTTATGCAAAGGATTATACTGAGCAATATCAAAGTGTATCCTTTTCATAGCCTGAGGAGGGCAAGTGCTTGTACACTGTTGGTGTGTAACATGACAGTGAAGTGTCGGTAATGTACAGAGCCAAGATGCCCTACATATGTAAGTTAAATCACACACACAGAGCCAGGATACTCTGCATATGTAAGTTAAAGCACACACAGAGCCAGAATAATCTGCACATGTAAGTTAAAGCACACACAGAGCCAAGATACCCTACATATGTAAGTTAAATCTCACACAGAGCCAGGATACTCTACACATGTAGGTTAAAGCACACACAGAGCTAAGATAACCTACATATGTAAGTTAAAGCACACACAGAGCCAAGATACCCTACATATGTAAGTTAAATCTCACACAGAGCCAGGATACTCTACACATGTAAGTTAAAGCACACACAGAGCTAAGATAACCTACATATGTAAGTTAAAGCACACACAGAGCCAAGATACCCTACATATGTAAGTTAAATCTCACACAGAGCCAGGATACTCTACACATGTAAGTTAAAGCACACACAGAGCTAAGATAACCTACATATGTAAGTTAAAGCACACACAGAGCCAAGATACCCTACATATGTAAGTTAAATCTCACACAGAGCCAGGATACTCTACACATGTAAGTTAAAGCACACACACAGCTAAGATAACCTACATATGTAAGTTAAAGCACACACAGAGCCAAGATACCCTACATATGTAAGTTAAAGCACACACAGAGCCAAGATACCCTACATATGTAAGCTAAATCACACACAGAGCCAGGATACTCTGCATATGTAAGTTAAAGCACACACACACAGAGCCAGGATACTCTACACGTACGTTAAAGCACACACAGAGCCAAGATACCCTACATATGTAAGTTAAAGCACACACAGAGCCAGGATATTCTACACATGTAAGTTAAAGCACACACAGGGTCAAGATACTCTGCATATGTAAGTTAAAGCACACACAGAGCCAGGATACTCTACACGTAAATAAAGCACACACAGAGCCAGAATACTCTACACATGTAAGTTAAAGCACACACAAAGCCAGGATACTCTACATATAAAGCATACAGAAAGTAGTCATATGAAACAGTGGTTGAGGTAGCTGGCAAAAAAGATAGACCGCACTTTTACTGTTTGTTTTCATTACCTTAAAGTACATGTGTAACAGCTAGCAGCTGCTGATATGCAGATACAGCTTAATGCTTTCACATTTAGTTTGTGTTTAGTATACAGGTATAATGTGTCCTAAAGTAAAATACATCAACTGTTGCCACACTTGCATAAAATTGCTCTTAGGAGTTTTCAGCAAAGAGACATTAGATAAATGGAATCTTTCCTGGCATTCCACATAGCAGCCATGTGTCTGAGAAGTTATGTACTGTAAAAGAATTGGACTGTTATGGAAAGCTGTACCCACACCTCATAAATAGACCACCTGTTTATGTTTGGAGCATGCTATTTCCAGTCTGTAGAACTTTTTTTTCTTTTAGTACCTCTTGTGTTTGTGTTGTGGTTTTGAGCAGATGACAGTACAAAGATCAACTCCACTGAAAATATTAGCACTGAGTAATTTTACTTTCTCACTCATAAGGGTGAGGCAGATACTCCCTTTCTATGTCTGAGACATTTTGAGAATAACTACCTTTAGGCAAGATTTATCACACTTTATTTGTTGCATGGAATTTCTTTTATTGTACTGAAGAACTTTCACTCAACTGCACTAATGCTGTCATTGGACAGCATGATTTATGCTTTAGTCTTATATGAGTGATGTTTAGAAGCAAAGTTCTTAATTTATAGCATTATTTCCTCAGATCATTTGATGGAATTGAAAAAGGTAATGTAGTTGTTGCCAGATTCAGAACAGCAGCCTGTATTTCTGGCATTGCATGAAAAACTAGAGGCTTGCAAAATTTCACATTTACAGAGTTAAACCAGAGCAATTTGCTCATGAATAGAATGCTACAGCCATTAATTCACAAAAACACTATTTTTATTTATTTATTTAACATTTGTTTGCCAGGATAGTCTGACTGGACAACAAGTGTCCATTTTCAGCGGTGTCATGGGGAGAAAAACTCCAAAAATTTACAGAGAGAGGAAACATTTACAAGAGAAACATTACAGAGTAGTAGCATACAGTTTGTAGACTTTACAGCCATTAGTATACAATAAGAGGATATTCCCCCTTTTGGTTGAAAATACAAGTTTACAAAATATACAATGAGGGTAGATAAGAACCTGGTAGAGCATTGCAAATTTCACAATTGAATAAGAGTATATAAAAGTTTAAGTTTTCCATATATACATTCAAGCAAATATAAGAGCATATATACATATATATTTATACAATATGTACTATGTGCAAAGAGCTGAGGCTGCCTCTTCTATAAAAGGGACAGCTAGGTTCATCCCTTTGGGATTTTGGCAGAGAATCATCCTGGTCTCTGGTTTGTTAATGATGTAGGCCAAGTTTGAATCTTAGCCTGGAGCCAATGAGGTTGCCATGGAGAGCAAGGAAATGTGCAGGTTTGGCCAGTTTTAATGAGTTGTGGGATTTCCCCAACCTCACTACACTGTATGTCCAGTACAGTCCAAGGAAACTGCATAGCAAGGCACCCCATTTGATAATATGGGAGCTGGAGAATTAATCCCGTTGCTTCTGCAGGTTTAAACAGAAACATAAGCTCATCATTATTGTCCGTCTTCCACAGGAGGTCTAGGAAAATGACCAGTGGAAAAAAATCGCACATGCCTGCAGTGTGATGGCATGCCATGTAGGAACACACAGGTCTGCAGTGTGATGGTTTAGCACCTCTTATGTCTCATGAGGCACACGTGTCTGCAGAGCAACTGTGTAGCTCCTCACTGCCCCCCAATTTCCCATGTAGTGTGGGGAACACACGTCTGCAGTTTGATGGCATGGCTCTTCTCTGCTCTCACCTCTTATGCCTTGGGGAAAGCACACAGGTCTGCAGTGTGATGTGTGGCTCCTCACTGCCCCCATGCCTTGTAGGGAACACACAGGTCTGCAGTGTGATGTGTGGCTCCTCACTGCCCCCCCCTGCATGCCGTGTAGGAACACACAGGTCTGCAGTGTGATGTGTGGCCCCTCACTGCCCCCCATGCATTGTAGGAACACATGCATCAGCAGTATGATGTGTGGCTCCTCACTGTCCCCCCTCCATGCCTTGTAGGAACACACAGGTCTATAGTTTGATGTGTGGCTCCTCACTACCCCCTGCCCCATGCCTTTTAGGGAACACACAGGTCTGCAGTATGATGTATAACTCCTCACTACCCTTTGGCTCATGCCTTTTAAGGAATACACAGGTCTGTCATGTGATGTGTGGTTCCTCACTGCTCTCCAGACCTTGTATGGAACACACAGGTCTGCAGTGTGATGTGTGGCTCCTCACTGCCCCCTCCATGCCTTGTAGGAACACATACATCTGCAGAGTGACTTGTGGCTCTTCACTGATACCCCCCATTGCCTTTTAGGGAACACACAGGTCTGCAGTGGTATGTATGGCTACTCACTGTCTACACTTCTTATGCCTTGCAGAGAATGCATGCATCTGATGTGTGATAGCATGGATCCTCAAAACCCCCACCTTTCATGCCTTTAAGGGAATGCACATGGGTCAATAAGGTGGCATGCATGCATCTGCTGTGTGATGGCATGGATCCTGAAAACCCCCACCTTTCATGCTTTTAAGGGAGTGCACATGGGTCAATAAGGTGGCTGTAAGCTGGAGGATAGGCAACAGAATGTGGAACTGAGTGCAAACATTTTTAAAAATTAAAAAAAAAAGAAAAGAGTCAGTGGTACAACAGGTAACACACTCCCCTTTGATACAGAAGTGTATGGGTTCTATTGCTGACACTGTAGTATAACATGATGGGGTTGCTGGACCCCTGAATGTGTTGTCTTTTGGATGAGACATTAAGCTGAGGCCCAAACTGCCTGATTTGGTGGTAGCTCAGATGGATGCAAAAGATGCCACATCACATATTGAAAAGAGTAGGGGAGGTTTGCCAATGCCCTGGCCAAATTTACCTAGTAGTATAAAAAATACCTTGGGTCTCCTCTGAAAAGAGGCTATGAGATTAGTGGAACTAATCCAGTTAATAAAAGGATAAATTAAAAAAATATATAAAAAAATAAAAAATATTGAGAATTTGTAAACAAAGTGCAGGAAAGCATATGGTAAATATGGAAGAGTGATGGTGAGTGTAGACAAGACCTTTGACAAAAGAGGTGAGAGTGGGTCCTTAGATAAAGCACGTCACCTGGGTCCCAGAACTTAAACAAGGATATTAATATACTAGAATCAAATTACAGAAAGGTCAACAGGATAATTATGATGCAGGAGCAGTCACATGAATACCATAATAAAGGCCCTGAGGTTTGAAAATGCAAGTATGATAGTCGATAAGTAGGACCATGTGAATTTAAATGAAACATAGTATGTTTCCCAGCAGATAAATATAATATGAAGGCCTAACTGTAGTGTGAGATAATGCAGTTTCTGGACAGAATAAATGCAGGCCAGAGGGTATCCTACTTGGGAGATGGCCATCAGAGCTGTTTGTCACTCTGAAAGTAGTGAAATCATATGCTGAGCAGTAGTCTTCCCCTGGATTACACCTGCCAGTGTGCTAGTAAAAAGATTAAAGGGTTTGCACTGATTAATCAGCTGTTTAAATTAAGACTGCTCTAACGCTTTTAAGCAATATTTAACTGGCTTTGACATCAGTAGCACATAGATGCCTTCGTGCTGCCCCTTTGATGGAATACAGTCCCAGCAGTTGGACATTACCTGTTGAAATGTTTCCTACTATCATATAAACAGAGCCATCAGAGTCAGAAAAAGTCTCTGTGCTTACCAAGTCCGTCTACTTCAGTAGTTAGCCATCACCCACTGAGCCCTTCACCATTTTCCTTGAACCATCTTGGCAGCCATTGTGTGTGTGTGTGTGTGTGTGTGTGTGTGTGTGTGTGTGTGTGTGTGTGTGTGTGTGTGTGTGTGTGTGTGTGTGTGTGTGTGTCTGTCTATATATACAGATTGGGCCTTACAGTGTTTATCAGCAATCAGTGGGAGTAACTAAACTTCTCAACCTCTTAGCATAAGAAATCTGGACAAAGCAAAAATAATGGGAGGACAGAGACCCAAAAGTACAGTCATGTTTTAAATGTACTGCTCTTATAAACATAGAAAGTTGCTAGAATAACTGGTTTTGCATTAGTGTGCATTTTCTGAAGAATATGAAGTCTGAAACTCAAGTGTCTATCATTATTTAAGGTCTTCAATCCTCAATTATTTGTCAGAAAATGACAATTTTTATGAGGAACAGATCAAAAATATGAGACAAATATCTGGACATTCTGTGAAAACCTGGACAGTTGAGAAGTATGACTGTAACTCTCCTTCATCCACGAACATGTTAAAGCAAATATCTGAAAACTAGTGGACATTTGTTAGTACACATGAGCACCAATGTAAGAAACTATCTCATGAAATAATGTTTCCTGTAATGATACAACTGTTGTGAAATGTGGCAGATTGTTCAGAAACTGTATTTTTGTCTCGTTCACACCACAGCAGTGCTGGAGTCACAGCTGACAGGAATCTCTCTCTCTCTTTTTTTTTTAATAGTTATTTTCCTATAATCTTTTTTCCTCCCTGCCTGCTGACCATCAGGCCTCCTCCAATGTATCTCGAGCCCATTCTTTTCTGTATACTGAATATTCCCAGTACTGGTGAAAGCAGATTGGAAGGGCCATCATCTAAACAGTCAATGGAGATGTTTTGTACCTTCATTGGCATCCCAGCAATGAGAGTGTTTCCTTTTAAGGTCCTAGTCCAGTAGCAGGTGGCTGACATGAGCACCCATAACACTGCAGTGTGTCCTATGCCCTCCCATTGCATATGAATGCTTCTATCCACAAGGGCTAGCATAATCAGCTTGGATCACCAAGCCTACATCCCATGGCCATGGACATTTCTATGCTATGCAAGCCTCTGCTTACAAGGTGGCGACTGGTTAACTAGAATCATCCCTCCTTCTTCTCAGGATGGGCGAGACAGTACCTGATGCTTACTTTTATCTTCCCTTACCTGGCTGTTTCAGCACTAGACCTGCCAGTGACCTTGGATCACCTGGGTTCTAATCAGTGTTTTATCCATCTATGTAACAGAGCTGGGCACAGTTGAATTATGTCAACCATTCTAGCATCTGATAAGCAAGTCATTGTGTGCTGCAGTGAACAGCAACAATGATAATTGTCAAGGATTTGCTGGGGACGTTAAAAGCACATTAGATATGTGTTTGATACACATAGGGAGATCAGAATTCAATTTCTACACCTCCTCTAGCATACAGTGGGGGGTCTGAGGAAATTACCAGAATTACTTCTTTCCCTAAGGTCAGTCCAGAAATTTTGCATTTGTGCCCAGTGGACTTTAGTTAGTGGTGCTTATCATGCAGTTGTACCTGACGTTTGTTGGAGTCTGCTCCTGGCTACCTGTCATTTGTTTACCTTATGACACATAAAATTGGAAACAAACATGAATACTGGAATTCTTAACTAAATATTGGATACTAAAATAGTTATTCTCTCATAAGGTTTCACACTGGATAGTAGAAACAGTGGTAGCTAGACCTGTTGAAATTTAAATTTATTTGCCATTGTAGTCTATCCAGATGCCATAGCAGACTGTAATGTCATGATGGTGTCACAGGCAGACAGATGGCAAGGTATTATTAGGTATTTACAAGGTTTATATCAAGAAATCACTAAGCATTTTAGATGTTGATAACTGTGTCATCAAGTTACAAATTCAAGCTCAAAATTATAGATGTATGTGCAAATCAAAAGCATTAACAGCAGAATCAAATGAGTCCACCATATGCCGGGATAAAATATTAATGTATGAGATGTTTTTAGACACTTATAGAGCCATTTGACACATGGGCAAGTAACCCTCAACAGCAATGCCAAAGAGTAGCACTCTAGCACACTGTGCTTGGCACCACACTGAGGAGCAGTAAGAGTTGATATCTTCACTGGCCACATCATGAAGAGCATCACTCAAGACTTCCTTCTGGTTCCTGCAAGGTTTCTGAATGACCAGTGTGGGTGTCCCCTTGACAGCTGCACTATTCTTCAGGGACTGTCAGCTGAATTTATGTATTGCTACGACCTTCTCAAGTATTTGAGATTTTAGGAAAGGAGAGGAGTGCCACTGGAAGGAAGAGGATCAGCAAAGACATTTTACCATGATGAGGATGTGGTAGGTCAAGGTAACTTCACATTTAATATAGGTTTGGACATTGATCACCAATTTGAAAATGTTAAAATTATACTTACTAAATATACCCAAGTTCACAAGTAATCAAATCAGAAATGTAAAGTGAAAAAGATACCATATTTACCTAGGTGTGCACAAGGCACACCCATCCTTGTGTTCTGATATTCAGATGTCTATTCTTATTGTACTTCTGAACTGTTAATAAATTTATTGTTACACTGGAGTACAGTACTATAGCATCATTTGAATATGGCTAATGCACAAAAAAAACAGGACAGAGGCTGTACAATATGTGGCATTTACAGCCAGTATATGAACATAACATTATTAAGGTAAACATAATTATATATTTGAAAACTTAAGTATCCTTATATCACACACCCCCATTAACATGTATTCACAAACACACACAAACACACACACACACATCTCCAGAAGGATAACTCATGCATTTTGGTACTGTACTCAGAAAAAGTTGTCTGTTTCTGATGTACCATGTTTTGATATTGAATTCCAAAGGGTTGGGATGACTTTTCCAAAATCACTACCCCTCCAAAAGATACAGATTAACCTGAGGTCTTGCAGGATCCCTGTCAAAGGGACATGGATCTCCTAGGAACTGCAACGAGCATAAAGTTTTTAGGTGAACTAGACCCCACCATAGAAAGATAATGTAGTTAGTATACCTACTTTAAAGGTTTTCCCTCATTTAGTATGTTTCACTGAGTGACCTCCAAAACATCTTGTATCAGAGGCACATGGGATATATGCAAATGATCCTTATGAATATGGCCTGCATATATCCCATGTGCCTCTGATACAAGAGGTTTAGGAAGTCACTCAGTGGAAGTTCTAGTTTTGCTGGAGTTTTCATTTTGTTTTTACTGATTGGGTTTTTCAGTGACCTTCTCACTCATTGTTTTAGTTCATTTAGTATGTTGGAAACCACTGTGGTTCATAGAATGGTGGGTGTTAGATGAGTAAGTGGACAGAAGTACATCAGAATATGAGAAGTCATATTCTGAACAAGATGTGAGATATTGAAATTATTTACTCATACCCTCAATATACAGCCCATTGTAGCAGTCCAGAAAAGAGGCAACAGCAGAAGTTCATCAAGGTCCTTGGTCAGAATCAAAGAGCTTATTCCGGAAGCTTTCCACAGATGGCTGAAGCTTGCCCTGCCCATGTAAATTATCTGTTCATTATTCCTTCCATGCAGAATCGAGAAGCACTCATCCTGCTTGGAGGAGCTAGTCACATAGTTAGTTAGTTAGTTAGTTAGTTAGTTAGTTAGTTAGTTAGTTAGTTAGTTAGTTAGTTCCAGGAATCGATTTTCCAATAGAACCATTTCTTACATTGACCTACAAACGAGGTTACCGCCAAGTGACCTAAAAGAAAAACAATATAATGGCAGTTCCTGAAGCCTTTCTGAATTGTTCCAAGTTTTAAAACCCTATAATTTTTACGGTAAAGAATCATTGTACCTTTTCATCTTTTTTGAGTGGCTTGCTTGAAGGCTACAAAACATTGCATTATACTAAATAATGGGTGAGGTAGGTGATGTATTAAATGGCACAGTGATCTCCCCAGATTGACTAAGCAGAACCTATAGAATTAGATGGGCTACAGAATGTGATTTTTGACATTGGTAGATACACAGTGGAAACCAATTCAAATTGTTGTCTGCAATTGTTCCTAGATCTTTAATGACAGTTTCTTTTTTATGATTTGATTATTTATTTTGTAACCACAATTTATGTCCTTTTTGCCAAGTCTAATGGTCCGACATTTACCCGTTTTAAAGGTGAGAGCATTATTGATGCATCAGGGCAGCATTTTTGAAGCTTCTCTTAGAGAACTTCTGCATGTCTTATTGAAATAATGATGTTAGCCAGTCTGAAATAATCAGCATACCTGATTATCCATACCCCACCACCCACTTTCAATGGTTTTCAACCTTTCTATAGTGAAGGAGCCCACTGGGACCATCAGATTACTCAAAGAACCCCACACATTTCACCTGCTGTGACCACATAATTTTATCATTAATTTCATAGTTCTATTTTTTATGATTAATTCTAAATCATCCATTCTATTATTGAGATTTCATACAATTAGCAAAGCCCATTTCACCTTGGGTTCTTTAACTTATGTATGTTTCATTTTTTCTAAGTGTAGGCTGTAAAGACAGCTTAGTATAGAAATGGAGTAAGGAAGTTGTACATGTTGTTTGTCTGTCTGTACTTTACCACAAATACTGATGGTGTGATGTGCAAGAGACTAATAAAGAAAGCAAAATGTCCCAGGAGTGTCATCCTTACCAGAAAATCCAGGCCAGAATGGGCCTTAATGGAGTTAAGAGAAGACTTTCATTAACTGACACCTGAAATAATAAACAGTAGTTCCAACTGCTACGAACTGGGAACAGGAGGGCATCTCTTAAAAAAAAAAAAAAAAAAACTTAAACCCTCTAATAGATGGGCTTCCCTCACCAAAAATGTAAGGAGTAAAATAAAACTATGGATATCTGGGAGTCCGAGGAGCAGTCAGATCCTTGGTGTTGTCAGAAAAACTTCCTTTTTTCCCTTTTCCTACTCCTGCAGATTTCCTGTAACCCAAAGAATGGAAATATACACTTAATGTTATCTGTAAAACATCCTTTTTCCCCTTCCTGCTGCTGTATTAAACATTATCTCCAGAGACAAAAAGCTAAAGTCTGTGAACACTGAAAAGTAATGCAGTCTTAAAGTACGTTATCTTCCATGTGTCATTCCTGCACTTCCAAACTATGAAGGCCATGAGGAAGTTTCTGTCATGGATGAACCCTCCAGCAGAGCTGCAGTTCTGAATATCACTCAACTTTTTTTTTTTTTTTTTTGAGAAAAAAATTACATAGGAATATCTTGGACTGCTGGATCGGTAATCAGAAGTATTGTGATAGTCCTAAATGTCAGAAAGTTAAAAGCATGCAGTTGGGGCAGAAAATTCAGTAGGATGAACATGGAATGCACTGAAGGAAAATGATAAAAATACCTCTAATAAAGTGAAATATTTCATGATGATACGATGCTGAAAGATATGCAAGGTTATGTAGTAAATTAATCTGCTTGTCAGAGTCGAACAGTTTGAGTGTAGTTTATTAGCAGCACACTAAATCCTAAAGTAATTAAATGTTGATATTTATTCTAAATTTACTAAGCACGAAGTAAAAAAAAGCAAAAAAAGGATTCTTTGTCAATATTAAGTGTCTGAAAATAATCGTGTAGAATTTTACAATTTAAGTAACATTCCAAACCTACAGAGATCTAGTAGTGAAAAACAGCCTGATTAGCTTATGTTAATGTGGGAAACATGCATGAACTTTTGTTTGCAGCATAATTTCAACAACTGTTGGTAAACTGCAAAGAAGAGTGCTGCCTTATTACAATGTTGTAGTTGTGTCTAGTTGTTGCATAGCTTTCAAATATACCTCATAACTAATGTTTGTTTTTTGTCATGAATAGGAATGTGCACCAGGACAGTACAGAGAGAAAGGCTGGTTCTTGACTCACTGCGTCCCATGTATGTGCAATGGCCATTCAACCCGCTGCCAGGATGAAACAGGAATCTGTATTGTAAGTATGCGTACTGAGTGGAGTGCTTCTAATGTACTGAAAAACCTTCCTTTACATGTGGCATACCCTTACTCTGTGAACAACTGCTTGCAAAAAAAAAAAAATTGGAATTGCAATGGTGTTACATTGTGCTGAAGGGAGGTATGGTTACAGTTGTGCTATTCGTATAAGAGTGGTCCTATGTTCTTATCAAAGGTGCCTCCCTTCAGAATGCAGACATATACTTTAATAGTACAAATGAGAACACCCTAAATCCCTAAGGGTGAAAGCCACTGTGGAAGTAGCACTCAAGCAAGTGGTAGCTGTGATTACAAATGTACAGGTATGGTTCCTTGTCAGAATAAAGGTGGGCATCACTTCATGGAGAAACACCTGTCTGTGAGGTGTAGTATAGGCTGTTCTAATAGCAACTGTTGTCTGTTGCCCTTTTGTGAAAAACACAATGCAAGATAAGAAGCGAACATTTTCAATGTGAACTTAATCTGGTGTGAAACACAGACACAGTGTAGCACTGGACCATACTGGCTCAGTAACAAGGCATGACAGTGGAATTAGCACTAATATAATACATTGTTCCCTGTTTACATTAATTGTGCATGAAAACTGTCCTGACCTTTTGCTCACTTTACTTTGCCTGTTAAAACAACTAAGAGAACTAGTTCAAGAATCGTCTGCAGCTGCAAACCAGGCAAAAGCAATTAAACAATTCTGTCATTGCACTGAAAATTCTGTCAAGGAAAGAAAGGATGCATAGAGAATTAAATACTTTCATCTTTATTGTACTGCACTGTTCTTCCATGACAGTGTTTGAAATCACTTTACTGGGATTGCATCTTTTTTCATATACAGAGGGTAAAACTAAAAAAAAAAAAAACCAGGACTGTAAATTCCTCCTGTTCCTTGAACAAAGTTGCAACTGAGATATCTGGGAGACGTTTAATAAAAATACCCATTTGTTCACCAGGTAGGCCCAATGGACACACACTCACCTTTCACAGGTGACCTGGGAGCAATGCTCAAAGTCTCACAATAAGCAAATGAGAGCTGAGGCAATGTTTCAGACTGATGTAAACAGTAACTTGAATGATATGCTTAATAGGTCCACTCTTTAAAACATTACTGTTTAAGTCATATTCCTGTGGTGCAGAGGGATAAAAGTCTGATGCAGACAACCCGTGTACATTTAGCAGTTCATTAACTAAAAGCACTGGAGCTGGGAGGATGGGGGGAGGGGTAAGTGGGTGACACTGGCTTACCCATCCTGGGTGGAGGGGAAGCAATGTGCCTGTTGTGCCACTTATTTCAATTGGAGGGTTGAGGTATTACACTTGATAGCAGGTGTTGAGTGGGTAGCACACACCACATAATTCCACATGTAGTCCACGGGCAGGTAGTCCATGGGCAGGTGAAGGTCCGTTCCTAAGAAGATTCCTGACCTGCAGCACAAGGAGTCCATCAAATGCAGAATGGGTGGGGTCAGAAGGGGGTGGACAAAGAATCGCAAGTATATGATGGCCTGGCTGTGCATGACTCTCCTGAACTGAGGAATAAATAAGCCTACATGTTGTCGCCCATATCAGAGAACAAATGGGCCATAAGGCTATTAACCAGAGCAGGGAAGGAATGGGCTTATTCTCACCCCATTGGGAAGAATGAATGTCTCAACAGGGTGCTGGGGTGTCCTGATTGCCAGGGAGATTGAGTGTGACAAAAAATAAAAACGTAGTGCTTGCTTACTTAGTACTTAAGTTGTGACTATTTCATGTTTTAGACAAAATGCCTAATTTACCAGTGACAGACTACCAACTGTGTTAAATTAAAAGTATCATTAGCATTCAAATTCAAATCATCTCAAGTGGGAGATACAGCTAGGATAGTTCATGCAGATGTACTTAGACTCATTTAGTGTGCTAAATTCTATATTACCTGTATATGTGAGGATGCTAAACTTTTGCATTACTTGTGCATTCATTCATTTGTTTATGTGATTATTTAAAGAACTGCAAGGATAACACAGCTGGAGACCATTGTGAACGTTGTGAAGAAGGGTACTTTGGAAATGCCACCCATGGTTCCTGTGATCTCTGCCCTTGCCCACTTTTGGTTCCATCCAACAGGTATTGATGAGTTTTCAGTGCAAGTTACTTTTACATGTCTTACCTTTTCAGTGCAAGTTAATTTTATATGTCATACAAGAGAGTCAAGCTTCAGTTTTGCGTTAATTTTACCTTGTATTGTAATGTACTGTAACAAATCACATGGGATTGTTTTCCAGCAGTTACATAAAGAAGCTTCAGAAAGAACTTTTATAAGTTGTTTTACACTCTGCTTGGAAGAAATCTCTGTTTATGGCTCAGTGCCCAGCAAAGGCAAATTGCATCCCTTAGGTAGCAGGTGTTAACATGACTTTGTGCCAGATCTCACAATTGCATATGTTGCTACAGTCTTTTGTTTTGTTGTATTTTAACAAAATGGGCCCTTTCCTTTACAAACTAGCTTTAATACTGACTCCTTCAAAGAATGAATATGCCTAGATGGATCTCAGTCCATGTTCAGACAGGATGTCTTTACATCGGAAAGTATTCATTTTCTTTAATCTTACTACAAACTGTGGATTTGATTTGGGTTATTTAGTCACAGAGTAGCATATTCATCATCTTCTATTCAGTGCTGTCTTTTAGGCAGCTGCAGGAGTGGTGGGTTTCCTAGCAATGGATAGGCATCTTAATTTAATACTGTTTTACCTGTTCTGTCCTTTTGAATCAGAAAACTGACCTGAGCTGCTGTACCAAAAACTAGAGCCTAATATTCAGACGTGAAGCAGCAGTTTAACTAGAATTTGAGTCAATCACTTTATTTTCTGTCAAGGGTCTTCAGAAATGTGCACACTTCTCTGAACGTGGTCTAACTAGGCAAACATACAATGGCCCTAATACATCTTTCTCTGGAATTTGGGTGTCCGGCAGAACAGTTGCAATTTATTGTAGTGCTGTAGCTTTGTTACTATGTTTCTAGTGATTCCTTCAGGCACTTATTAATAGCCTTAGATTTGATTTTTATGTTGTGCTACTTATTTAAAATAACTAAAGGGGGAATTCAATAAAGCCTACATGGAGTGATTTTCCTTCTAGGCAGAGTGGCACTGATTTAACACTGAAACCGGCAGCCGTGCGATCCAGTACACAGAGCAGAGGGGAGTGCACAAGCATGCAGACACGGATGTGTCCTTGGCATGGAAATCACCTCATAAGAAGGTGAAATCCATGCAAATGAGAGTGTTTGCAATCCGGGAAGCAGACAGGTATCCATGCAGAACCTGTGTTGGTGTCACAAGTGTACACGTAAAATTACCGTGTACAGAAATGTAAAAATTGAACAGAGGCTGTAAAAGCCCAATTAGAAGGTCAGACATGTCATGGTAGGCACAGATATGTGCAAAACTATGCCCTGTGAGTCCAAAAACTAATGCAAAATAATATAAAATAATATTTTTTTAATACCCATATTACGTTTGTGCGGCATGCAGCAACTCGCAAACAGTCATGCAAAAAAAAAATTAAAATGTTTAAAAACTAAAAATAAGACATATGTGAAAAGAATGCATTATGGTGCCCTGCATGCAGTATCTACAGTGATAGATATCAGTGGTTGCTAAGGAATCAGGCCCTGGAATAGTAAAGTCTCCAGGTTATGTGCAGGGATCTGTATGCAAATGAGCTGGGGTTACTGAATAGCATAAATAGGCCACTGTGTCCACAGATAAAACCCATGTAGCCCAAGAACAGTGTTGGTGTCATTAGAACAGGTAGCTGACATAAAAAGGGTGTGTGACACTATAAGTGTAAACAGATTGGAGCTCAGCGGTACCAGTGTGCTCGCCACTCAGCTAAGCGGGGGGGGGGTGTCTAGTGTTGCTAAACTTTGTTTAGCTGCAGGGTGCGTGTTTTAGCTGGTTTAAGCTATGCTGAACTTGTCCATGCATGGGGATGTGTCCTAACTGCTGAGCAGTGTTTACACCAGCACCACATGTCTGCACGCTGTGCCACAGTGCTAAGTGGGAAGGCAATTTAAAAAAAAGAAAAGGAAATTGCCTGGGAAAGCCAATTATGTAGAAAATGCTGATAACCCCTGTTCCACTTACACTGGCCCATTCAAATCCCTCAAAGATATACCTGGCAGGTGGAATGCATCATAGTCAGCCAATCACACAGGCTGTATCTGCAGCACAGCACTATAAAGTATGCATTCACCCTACAATCTGATTTCCCACCCATACTCTGCAACATTGGAGTACAGACATGGGAATTTTAACTGAGAATGCTAGGTGCTGCTGCTGCTCTGCTACATCTGTGTGTGCTAGAGGCTTAGGTCGGTGCTGATGCTGCTGCTGCTGACAATAGGCCTAGACTGAGAAGGAGAAGAGTGTTCAAGACCAGAGTAACCTTCTAGGAGCTACATGAGCTGGAGATTGTAGAGCACTACAGGGTGGACAGGGGACATGCTACAAGAACTCACCAATCTTTGCTGCCCTCAACTCAGACCCAGAGCCAACAGAGGGTAACCCATCTCAGTGGAAACAATGGTATGTGTAGCCCTTAGAGTACTAGCTACAGGTAGTTTTCAAAGACCAACTCAGGACATGATGGGAGTCTCACAGGCATCTGCATCCAGGGTACTCCACCAGTTCCTGCCTGCCATACAAACACATGCCAGTGAGCACATTTATTTACCCTGCACTCCTGAGGAGATGGCCAGCAGTATGCATCTCTTCCACCATGTAGCACACTACCCTGAGGTACTGGGTGCCATAGACTGCAATCATGTCCACATCAAAGAACCGCCCAGTGAGGAGGTTAGATTCTACGTCAACCACAAGGGGTATCACTCCATCAATTGCCAGGCCGTATGTAATGCCCAGGGCATTATCATGAGTGTGTGTGCTGGCAGCCCTGGCAGTTATCGTGACTCCAATATCTGGTGGGCATCACAGCTGTACCAGATGTTTGCCAGGGGGGACATCCTGTGCGGCCATCCACTGGGGATGCTGGGTACGCACTGGAACCATGGATGATGACACCCATTAGAAATGCACACACACCTACCAAAGAATGCCATAATGAGGCACATGCACAAACTGGGAACATCATACATCATAAAGTGTGTATTTGGGCTGCTCAAGTCACAGTTCTGCTGCCTCAATATATCTGCTGGAGCCCTGCAGTACTCTCCAGCCACATGTGCACAGATGTTCACAGTATGTGCCATGCTACACAATATGATCCTGCAAAACAGCTGTGGCAGGACCATCACAAGGAAGGGACACACAGCCCCTCGCCAGTGCCAAGGTCCCTACAGCCACAGCCATAGAGGGACTTGGATGAGGAACCTCCTGAGCCTGTCCCTGTAGGCAAATGTAGGCATGCCCAGTATTCCCTGTCCTTGGCAATGAGGCAATGTATAGCACATATACTTACAACCTAGGGTCCTAGGGACTGACACCTCACTCCAACTCACATACATAGTAAAAAGGATGCCAGCCACACTACACAACCTGTTCTTTACCATGTATTGGCTAAGTACTGTCTGCATCAGACAGAGTCAGCCCTAAAGCACTGTTATCTCAACTGCTGCAGTCACATGTAAGTCACTCTTCTTTAAAACAAATGTATAAAGTACTAGACTATGGTTGCATATGTATGGACCTGCTGCATGTATGCAAGGGAATAGAGTGGGCTACTGGGATACCTGCAGAAAACTAATAGCTATGTGGGACAACAGGAACTCTGTCCAATACTGACTGCCCCATAATATGCAGTAGGGCACAAGGCAGCAAAACCCACTGCACTATGCAAGGGAAATGCCAAACAGTGGGTCCACAGGACAAACACATGACTGCCAATGCTCCCTAACACAGCTGTGTTCCCATAAAATCACAGTAATAGTGTGTATGTTAGCAAGGTTATAGCAGCAGACCGTACAATTCCAGGGCTGTACCAAACAACCTGGCAACATGTCCTATTTCCTCAATATGCAAGGGTCAAAGTTATGTCTGTTTGTTTTTGATAGTGTCAGGAATTAAACTCCACTTTCTTTTGGTTGGTGTGGCTTTGTGGGCTACGTACATTAGCATGGTTGATGGTATTCATGGTTCAAAGCTAGCTGCACCGACAATTTTGTATGTGAGGTACTTCTATGGTAGGAGTCCCACAGACTGAAAAAAATATGTCACTATTTTTTACTGCAAGAGAGCTGGACAATGCCAGAGACAATGGAGGGACAGGGGCCACAGCTATGGACATTACACATGCTCTGTGTAACCTAAAATGTGGCTAGTATAACAGCAGGTTGTAACAAGTCAGAGTAGCAGCAGGATGTACAGGCCATCACGTAACTTTGTCTGAAGCCTAAAACAAGTCAGTGGGCATCATGTAGTTGTATATTACTGAAACAACACAACTGTCTGAGGAGCAAAGCAGACATATAGGGCGGAATGCTCGACATCCTGCGAAACATGTACAGTCAGAGGTGAGAAGTCTGTAACACTGTGTAGTCTTACATCATGTACCCCAGTGGCAGTATGCCTACAGCTACTTAGAGCAGGAAATATAGACAAAGCCATGAACTGGAGTGGGACAAAGGCCCACATACAAGGGGAAGGATTAACTAGTGGCCACGCAAATGTAGACAGTGCAGAGAATAACAGGTCGTCCTAGCATGGGTTCCCTGCTGTGGATGGAGTCAGTAAATCAACTGTCTGTCATCAGTTCCTAACATCCAGTATATAACGATTTACCACTGATGTACCAGAAAATCACAATGCTATGTAAAACGTACTGGACATATGAAGCAAAACCATGTACAGTCAATTACAATCTGTAAACACCCTAGGTATGACTCAGATATTATGTGCAGCACACAGCCGGGGAATCCTTTGAACATAATAGGGAGGAATCAGGTGCAGCAACCAGTTGGCTGTAGCACACAAAATCCTGGACTGGGGTACAGGTAGGTCTGGCCTGGAATCACCTTATAAGTACTGATAGTCACACTGGGTATGCTCCTACACTTAGCTGATTTCAGCCCATGTCTGATGGCTCATATGCCTAAAGAACTGAGATATGAATACATCACTGTGCATACAGACAGGTATGTATATCTATTTCCCTGTCCCTGTCTCCCTCAGACATGATTACCCTTATCTATCAGTATGTGGCACATATTTCTATATAATTATGTATATAGATATATAGAGATAACACACACACACACACATATATATATATATATATATATATATATATATATATATATATATATACATAGCCACATAAAGGTGTAGAGTGATGTAGTGCTGCAGTCACTTGTACACCAAATGTAACCAGTGGCATGTGCAAGTAGTACTAGGTAGGCAGGGGTTCTAATCTCACATCACCCACTGTGTGTGTGTGTGTGTGTGTGTGTGTGTGTGTGTGTGTGTGTGTGTGTGTGTGTGTGTGTGTGTGTGTGTGTGTGTGTTTACATATTTCCCATACAGAAGTACAGTCATCCCTATCAGGCCTATGTCTGTGCAATGGTCAATCATTTTATGGCCCTGTGACTAACATCCTCCACAACAGTGGCCTCCCTGTCAACAGCTGCTGATGTCATCCATCTTAACATCAGTGGCAGTCACTGTTAGAGCACATAAGCTCTGTGGCACATGCGGTAAGTACATAGTACAATAGTATAAACTACTAGATAGGTAGGAGTTGTAATCTCATAAAGGGCAACTGTGTGTGTGTGTGTGTGTGTGTGTGTGTGTGTGTGTGTGTGTGTGTGTGTGTGTGTGTGTGTGTGTGTGTGTGTGTGTGTGTGTGTGTGTGTGTGTGTGTGTAAATATACCCCCTTGCAGCAGTGTGTCTGTCTTGCCTATCTGTGTGTAATGGTTACACATTCTCAGGTCCTGTCAACCGCCCTCCTATTGTCCTCCTTTACAGGGCCTGCTGATGTCATCCACCTTAACAGCACTGGCAAACACTCTCAGAACACATAAGCTCCATGGCGCATGCGATAAGTACCTAGTATTATAGTACATACTACTAGATAGGTAGGGATTCTAATCTCATAAATGGTAAGAGTGTGTGTGTGTGTGTGTGTGTGTGTGTGTGTGTGTGTGTGTGTGTGTGTGTGTGTGTGTGTGTGTGTGTGTGTAAATATAGCCCATTGTGTGCGCAATGGTTATACATTTTAAGGCTCTGTGAGTAGCTGCTGGCCGTAAATAGTCCACATCTATGCATAAATGCTATCTGTCACTACCTATATTTGTAGGTACGGAACACCCAGGTAACACGTATCACAGGTAGGATGCATTGTCACAGGGTATGCATTCAAGATTACGCTGTCTGCCCTCATTGCCTCTGACACACTGTTCTACACGTACGCACCTAGGTAACCATGCACATATACAGTGGTTCCTTGCTGATGTCCTATTTCCGCTTTGCAACCATACCATCCTGAGCTGCTGTACTGCCAGCAAGCATACACAGTGACCTCTGCAGCAGAAACATACAAAGTTCTGAGAGACATCTGTCAGTCTGCAACACCAGCACCAATCTAACGTCATGCAACAATGGTACGAACACTTTGACGTGTACTCATGACACATCCCAGCATGCAGCTACTGTCATGGCATAACACAACCACACTACAACATGTCATGTACTGTACTATAGTCAGCCTGTGCATCATACACATATTTGCATGTCCCTGCATTGATAATATGGATGGCAGGGATGTGGCACAGGTATCATCACTTGCACAGGTTGTAGTATGGGGGTGCCAGAGGCCTAGTCTGTGCCAAACAGTTGACATGTGTGGGAGTCTGGAAGGAGTGATGGTCAGCTGTGCCATGGAGAGGTCCCATGTGTGTCTATTGGTTACCTGCATCTGACAGTGATGTGTGAATGTGTGTGCATTGCCACACCCTCCCTTCTGTAGTTCTAGAGGTACTGCCACTATGGTAATGTGAGTGTGCATTGCCATGTGGACTCTCAGTGGATGTTGTTGCTGACCTACAGCCACATGTCCACTCTACTCCCACCACATATTCCAGCACAGACAATGTGCGGTCAAGGACTGACAATGTCTCACCCCACCATCTGTCCACTACATCAGTGAAATGATGCATGGCATCACCAGTGTGGTTGAGAGAGTCACGAATGTCAGACAGTGATGCATCCATGATCCTGAGTATATGTCTGGTATTGCATTCAGAATGTGCCTGTGCCTCCATGACTGACCAAAACATGCATCAGGTGACTCATGATGTGACACCTTTGACAGGTGGTGGATGGGCAGAAGTCCTCCTTCGAGCACCCCTCAATCTGCCTGTGTGGGACTTCGCCAGATCTCTGGCTATGGCCAGTGTCTACACTCACGGATGCCATTGTTGACACACTCTCCTGTCTGATGCCACCACACTCTGATTGTCTGATATCTGTGGCTGCAGGGGACTGGGTATCTGTGGGCATACTGACTGTGTGAGGGGGAAAAGGAGGAGGAAGTAGGATGTCAACTCATGGGACAGATTCAGCCCCAATAACCCCACCTGTGCCTCACTATAGCCACTATCGTCATCACATTCTGATGAGACACTGACATCAAGTTGTGAGGGGAGACAAACTCCATCCCCCATGGTCACCTGTGAAGAGGAAGACAAAATAAGTGCATTACTACTTGCACCATTATGTATGGTGATATATACACACACACACACACACACACACACACACACACACACACACACACACACACACACACACATACAGTTGAGGTGCCACAACTGCAGTACACATACCACATCTTATTTCTGATCCCATGCACAACAAACAGGCAGACTACAACATACACAGACAAGACAGGCCAAGTAAACCACATGCACTGCAGCTATATCCTGTTAATGTTGCCACTAAATTACACCTGTGAGATTAGCGATATGTCATTGTATGTGATAGACCTACTCCTAAAACACAGTGCACCTGTTTTCAGCATTCTATTGCCCCCTGCATAGCAGACTGCATGGACCTTCACAAAATGAGGGCAGATATGTTACAGATCCTATACATACACTACTGTGATTACCGATTCAGTGCACTGCAGTTAATCCCTCTGAGACTGAACATACAAGTAGTGTACTCTGGCTATGCATATCAGTTGTGTATACAGGAAATTGACAGTCCTTAACCTTGTTAGGGCATATATGAGCCATACAAAATCAGTATCGCACTCACTGGGTACAGAAAGTTGGACTCTGACCACACCTGATGTACCTATGAAGATGTGAGGGACAGGTATTGTCAACAATAACAGATGTGGCATTGTTACATGATAATATGTGCATACAGAAACATGTACAGTAGGTGCTGTGATACTGCCTCCATTGCTGACATTCTGAGTATGTGTGCACAGGTGTGTGTTACAAACAACCCCCCCAATGCAGATTGCCCTGACATCTGTGTACTGGTATGCAGGGGCTGCCACAATGACTGATGCAGTATTACAGTGAGGCACACAAGAGGCTTACCTGGACCCTCCTCTGCTGTGGAGGCTGTGGCACCCACTTGCACAATGTATGGGGCGATGGATGCTTGGGAGCTGGTGATTGATCCCAGGTTTGCCAGGAATTCCTCTGTGGCCGAGGGTGGTTCTCCTGCTGCAGGCCCTCCACCAGTGGCAGGACAGTCCCTGGCCATAGCAGCAGCCCTTTGCCATGCAGCATTTACCATGTCCATTGCCCTGTGATGGACTTGCTCATAGCTTCTGTCCTGTAGCCCTACGCGGTTGACTGCTGTGACAAGGTCACCCCACATTGCAGAACATTGCTCACAACTGTGGCAAGTCCTGGAGAACAGAATGGCATGATGCCGTCTGAGGCCATCCAGGATCACATCATTTTCTGCAGCTGTAAATGGCAGGTGCCTCTGTCTATACATTCTGAAAGACAAGAATAGGGGAACACATCACAGGAACACAGATGTTGTTCTCCACTATGTACACACCCTGCACACCCACATTGGCCTGCACTGTGCACTGCTACCTCCCACGTCATACCCCGTCATCTGTCAACACAGTATGTATGTGGCCATCAGCAACATAGTAGTAATACTGGTTATGTCCCTGTGTGCTGTGATGGACTGTGCTGAATGTCTACACTCCCATCAATGCCATCTACTGTGTTGTGTCCCCTATGGCCAACATCCCAGTACCATATCAGACAGCCACTGTTCGACAAATAGGTGTGTGTTATTACCAGTATATAAGGATAGTCCAGCCACAGCCATGTGCCACAAAGACAGCAATGCAAATGTGCTGTAGGGTATCTTCCCTGTAGGTGCCCTACTCCTCCAGTACACAGATGTTTTCAGAATGTATATGTGTTCCTGATATATGTGGTCCCTTTGCCAGAAACATGTGGATGTCTGGCAAACAGTTGGACAATAATTGTTGGTTATTCTTAGAATGTGGAAAATCTGTCTGCCACATGTCAGAACCTTTAAAAACAATTTATGCTACATTAATATTTGTTACTGTATTCATACCTTTACTTTGCATGATCATTATTTACACTCTGTCACTGAGGTTTGTCACTGAGGTTGGGCCTGTGTCCCCCCACTAATGGCTATGACCTGCAGTCCTGCTGTACAGGGTTGCCAGGTATGGTAGCCATAGCTGTCAAGTGATGAGATACAAATGTCAACAAAACAATGACCCAGCCAGAGTACATCAGGGACAGTCAGGCACACTGGTACAATGTCTGAACTATTCCTGTGTGACATTCACAGCTGAGAGGAGCTGAATGACAGTACATCATGTGATATGCCATCTGTATCCACCATTACTCACTGTCACTGTCTAACACGCAATCCAGTGACATTAGTACAGGAGCCAACCATTGTAAGAGGGAGTGAGAGGGCCATAGCTGTGATCTAAGTCATTGCTTGTCTTTTATAGGTAATGGCCAATAACAGGTGATTGCCTGTGCACCAATCAGTGGCTCAGACTTGCTAATTGCATCCAGAACAGCTGGTTTGCAATTTCATTAGCCAAAGACAGTGCAATATTGAAGGTCTTCATGTAGGCCTTGCCCCCTTTCCTAGACTCTGAAAAGGACATTACTGAGGTATGGAGACTACAGCATCACAGAGGGTAGGAACAAATACTGTCCACAGTTGGGATTTATGTGGTATGTCCACAGTTTTGCATGTTATGTTTGGGCATTGTCAAATGACTTTCTGATTATGTGGCAGTTCAGTGTTAAACAATGTTGGTGGAGGTCAGTAAGGGGGAAGACAGATGTGAGTGTCATATGTCATACACATCAGAATATGCATGCTGATGCAGTAGATGCTGGTCTGTCAGTTGTGTATGTTTGTAGGGACAGACTGTGACACATGTCCCTGTCGCTTGAACTCTGCCCCCCACCCCTTCATGTGTGGGTGTAGTGTGGATGCCTTGTTCTAGGGGGTTGTGAGGTATGGTAGGTCTGTAGCGGGTAGCTGAACATACTGCTGCATATGTTATAGGCTGGAGCTGCTGCTTTTTGCCAGGACTCATACTGGGGGGTATGAACACATTGGAGAACAGCCAGCTGTATGTGTAAGTGAGGGAACAGTGTGAGCTCTGTCGTTACAGCAGAGTCAGGGTGAGGGTACCCATAACAGTCCAGGTGAGGCATGTGCTTAAGGTACATATGTTATGTAACAGTGCCAATCGGAGAGTGTTAGGCGACACATAAGTATCCTATACATATTTGTGCAGTGTGTCCCTACCTACAGGTCTTTGACGTGCTAACATGGGTAGCAGTGAATGCAGTAGCAGCAACCTGTTTTGGTTAAAATTACAGGACTTGGTCATTATTTGTATTCACAAGCATGTAATTGAAGTGCAACACACTGGATTCGAGCCCAGGACTGTGGGTGGCAAAATGTATAGCATGCTAGGGATTTAACAGACTGATCTACTAAATCAGTACTGCAGCAGGTGTATTTGCAAGATATATGTGCATGCATACAGTCTGTTACACAGGAGTTGCATTAGCATATGTGTTTGGATGGGTATGAAGTGTGACACTGAACTGTCTGTCATGATTTTCTAACCTTACTGTGTGCTGACTTGTCAGTACTTTAGTGCACAGAAAAGGTTTTGTGACAACTGTGACAAAAGTAGGTGGCACAACTAAGGACATTCTGAAACAGTCTGTGCAGTTGACAGCTATACCTGCCATCCCAGGCCTCACGTACAGCCATCATTGTTTATTTGGCTGTGTACTAGCTTGGTGTCTACATCACAGTCCCAAGTACATTGCCAAATTTCCCATTATATGTGTAAACAGTGTCTCATTGGCAATCAGGATATGTTTATGGAAACACCTGTTTTACTTCAGAGCTGAGTGGTCTAGTGAGCTAATGCACTATGCTGTAGTTGACAGGGGCCTGTGTTCAAGCCTGGGCAGGGGTGATTATTTTGCAGATGTGCTGAACAGTGTTAGACACAGAGAAGGTGATTAAGGCACTTTCAAGCAGTTTTAAGTGGGTTTGCACAGCGCATCGAGCCACTTACCTCCACTTAAACCCAAGCTAATTTTAAAAAAAAGAAAAGAAAAAAAGGGGTGATAGGAAAGTGGTGAAATGGGGGCAAGCAAGGGGAAAAATAGACTGAAAGACAGGTAGGGATGTGCAGGATGGTTGTAGGAAAGTACCATAACTCTCCATTTCTTCTACAGCAACAGCTGTGCAGGTTGTAATGAATTTGGAATTTGGAGTCTCACACCCCTGAGAGAGGTGTGAGGGTGACATAACTGTGTTGATTAAATCATGTAATGGTTGATTATGTCCAGTGGATGTGGGTGTGAAATGGAGAGCTACATATGGGGTGATATATATTTTTGGGGGGACAGATGCCCTTTTTCTTTCAAGGAGAGAGTGGAATATTATAGGTATGTGTGGGAGGTATGTTGGGTAGGAGAGGTTGCAGACAAGACAGCATACAGGGGTGATGTGTGACACATGAGGGGGGTAGATGCCCTTTTTCTTTCAAGGAGAGAGTGGAATGTTATAGGTATGTGTGGGGAGGTATGTTGGGTAGGAGAGGTTGCAGACAAGACAGCATGCAGGGGTGGTGTGTGACACATGAGGTGGGTAAACACCTTGGATGAGGAGGGTGTTGTAGAATCAGAGAGCCATGTGCCCCCAGACGGCAGCAGTGAGCCTGAGCTCCCCACCCATGGGTAGTCAACACTGCTCCTTCACTGCCCCAAAGGGAGCTGTGCTGGGGGGTGGGGGCCAGGGCCACCTTGCCCTTCCAGGTTGGCCAGTCTGTCCTCAATCCAGTGCAGGCGATCTTCAAAGCCATGGTGCACAATCCTGCGCAGAAACCCTGGTAGCTGTTGCTGGGTGACAACTCCCCCCATGCCCGCTCCCATGGGGACAGGCCCTGTCCCCAGAGGTGGTTCCACCTGTAGGTGGTGCAGGGCCAGCAGAGGAGGCAGCACCAGGTTGGGTCCCAGATGTTCTGGGACCTGGTGCCACTGCTGGCTGAGGTAGGGTAGGCGGATCGCCAGGAAGTGGCCTACCCAGTCGAGCTATGGTGTTGAGGTATTTCAAAGTGTATAGGTTAGTAATAAACAAAACATTTAGTTAGTTATAACAGCATGCCAGAATGGTGCAAATAACCCAGTAACATCACATTGCATAGCGTATGGAACACAGCAATAAGTGAGATAACAGTCCATATATTAACAGCATGCCAGTAACAGTTACTGCATAAGGCCAGCAACATAGGTAATTCAGCAAGGTATGTTAGTATACAATGATTGTAATGTAATAGATAATAATAAAACACAAGGCCCAGCATAACATTTTGAGAACAACAGATGTTAATAGTAAACCATAACCAATGTATCATAATACATAATGATGTAGATAAGGGGTGGGGGAGAGAGAGAAATACAGTCCATTAATACCAGTATAGACTATATTATTTGCAACAATACTCTTATATACTCTAGAGGTCTGCCCTTACTTTATATATACAAGTGCCGTATAGCATCTGTAGCACGAACATACATCTCAAGGTAGCCGCATGAGACAGTATGGGCCAAGCTGTAACGCCTATAGGTATATAACTACAGGGGGACTATTACATGTCAGGGTGACATATATGACTACCAAGGTGTACTATGGACTGATGTAGTGTGACTGTGCTGTTGACATAACTCATGTCCATGCTAGATCTGTGACTGAGGGATTAGGAAACAGTGATCACAGTCTGTGATGGAGTGACACTTGAAAGACATGTATCATGCACAGTACAGAGTGTTTACAACTATCATGCCATCCTTGGCAGGCATGAGGTTGTACTATCAGCAGACATTCACAGACACAACAGGCATACAGCCATACCAAGAGTATACATTTTATTTATTGTATTAACTTTTATTAGTATTGTACTAGTTGTCTTTATTTTCTGATGTATTTTAACATTGCTGAGCAGTCCTGTTAACACTCTGGTACATCTGAACACACAAATTATTAACCCATTCTAATGGCTACAACAGCCATTCATAGATTCATAGGTGGGTACTAAGCTAATGACCCTGGAGCCTTTACAAGCCTAGCCCATAGAAGTGCCCTGGCATTGTGCCACCCGACGTTAGTTCCCAGTGCCTCTATCAAGTAGAGCCACTGCAGTGATCCTCGGGGTGAACTTTCTATTTCACATCCACTTATCATGACTTCTCTTGAAGAGGGCCAGTGAGCTGCTCTGCTTGACATGTATGGGAAGTCTATTCCAGAGCATGGGCAGTTTCTTGGGTTATGGACCTGTCCCTCCAGCATGTTCTGTTGATTGTGGTAATGAGGTTGAGGTCTCTGGAGCATGTGGTGCAAAGGGATTTGAATTTCTTTAGATGTAGCATTTCTAGCAGAGCAGGGTCAGACATGGCTTTGTAAGTCAAGCAGAGATTGCCTCTTAGTAGACGATATGTGACAGAGAAAAGCTGGAGTTTTTTTAGTCTGTCCATGTAGGACGTGTTTAAGGCATAGGATCCTCTTCATGAGGTACTTTTGTGGCCTTTCTAGCTGTTGCATGTGTTTAGTGAGCTACATGCCAAATGGGGCATTATACTCGATTATTGGCTTAATTCCTGTGGGGAGAACATCTGTTAACAATACATAACTGCTTCTATGATATTTAGTAGTACTTGTCACTGGTTTCGAACCCTGGTCTGCATGTGACAAAATGTACATCACACCTAGCATTTATCAATCTGAGCTACTGAACCACTGCTGCATATTGATTGACTGATATGTGCCTAGAGCTCACCTGGAAGCAAAATATGACATGGTAATAGAGCTAGAGTGCTATACAAGACTGCAGTGACACTTGAACACACATACATGAGATCCATGCATAATAGAGGTAGTAGGTAAACTGTGCATTAATACATGGAATGCAGGTGTAGACAATAAACCCTTAGTGGGTGGGAATATCTGTGATGTGAACATACTATATCAGAGTGCTAGGTTGGCTACCTGACCCATATACAGTTGCAGATGGTATATTTGCAGACTAGAGCTATTACAGTTTCATACTTACCTGTAGCAGCATACCTAAGAACAGGAATGCATATAGCTGAAATGCAATAGTTAACACAAGACAATCCTGACATACGCAATATACCCTGGACGTTCCTGTTATTTCTTCAGATCTTACTACAGAACAGATATCAGAATGCGTTATATTTTGTAGTACAGCTCCACATGTACAGTTTAGCAGAACACTTTTTATTAGCTAACCTTCAGTCACTTACTGGCATTGTTTGTGTTTTTACATCACAGCAGATGTAATACTTGATTTCATGACCAACAGCCCAAACTACACATTTTGGACAACACAGCTTTATTAGAGGTGACTTCATGCAGTGATTGCTACATATTTCCAGTCTTTGTTGAAGAACAGTTCTTATAGTGCAGGTGTTGCAATACAGCTGTAATTCCACACTTAATGCAGTAGAAACTCTATTCCCTTAACATTATTAATGCAGTAGAAACTTTTATTTCCTGCACATTATTAATGCAGTAGAAACTTTTATTTCCTGCACATTATTAATGCAGTAGAAACTTTTATTTCATTAACACTGTTAATGCAGTAGAAACTTTATTTCATTAACATTATTACTGCACTAGAAACATTATTCCTTAACATTATCAGGTTTCAAGCTTTCATGTTTATTGAACTGTACCTGGCATTACTCACTTATTTCAGTCCAGGTCTATGACCACATTCATTGCAGTACAATCAAAACTGAATATTCCTAGTGGCAGCTACTAATTTACTCCTTCTTGTTTAAATGACTATAGATTGCAAGTTAGATCTGTACTCACCACACTCATGGTGCAGCCTGGCCAGGTGCCCTGCATGGGCCTCTAGTTTGCAAGCTGTCTCCTCTGCAGCTATGGGGAGAGAAACACACCATTATGCATACCTGTCTATCACACATTCAGAGTAGGTTTTGGTAAAACAATGATAACAGAACTTACAAACTTGTGGGGCATTCCCATCTCAAGCATCTTGGACATAGGTGACTAAGAGATCCTCCTTCCGATGGTTCAGGTCATCATAATGATGATACACCTGCTCACCTATGCGAGAGATACCAATTGCATTCGTGAGACAAAGTGCCAGTCGGTCCCAGACCTCCGACTTGTATTCTGATCCCTGGTACTGGCCCTGCAGCAGCCGGACGTCATGGTATTTAACACGGAGTCCAAGCAAGACCCTGGACTCCAGAATGCCCAAATGCTGTGCCTGGAAGCGTGCACCCTCTCCAACTCCTGCCATAGTTCCTGCCAAGTTCAAACTCCAACAGGATATGGCTGCATTCCCACCTATTGCACTTAAATAAAGCTGTTTTCCCGCCCTTTACTCCAAATTGGGCCATTTTTAAAAATGTGGTGCTTCGCTTAGCACTGTGCAAACATGCTAAGCTCAGCTGAGCAGTGCTTAAACTGGCAATGCTGAGCAATTCTTAGTGGTGCACAAAGCAGGTTAGCTAGGCTGAGCAGTGCTGAAATGGGCATTGCTGAGCAATGCTTCGCACTGCTTAGCAATGCGCAAACCAGCCAAGCACTAATAAAACATTCCTGGTTTAAGCAGTGCTTGGCAAGGCTTAGCTGTGCTTAGTTGGGCGCACCAAACCAGGACTTAAAATTTTCATATTGTGTATTGGCAACATAAATGCCTAATAACATGTCTGTCTGTACATAGAATATTCAATCAAGGGTTAAGAATACTACTCATAATGTGTATTTGCAACATAAATGCTTAATAATCTGTCTGTGTATTCATACAAAATTCAATCAAGGATTTAATAGTGCTTTTCATAAATATATATTTGTAAAATAAATTTAATAACCTGTTTGTGTAACCAAACAAAATATTTAAGCGAAATTTGTAATAATTCTCATATATGTGTATTTGCAAAATAACATGCATGCGTATTCGAACCCTGCATTTACTGCACATAAGGCTGTCACTCTAACCATTCAGCTATGTGGACATGAGGATTGCTGCTATACTTTTATATATAACTCTGCACTACATTTAAGCACCGCTGAGCACTGCAGTGCACCACGCAAACATACTCAGCTATGCTTAAACTTGACCTTTCCATTTATAATTAAATATATCCAGTTTCTGTTTTTAGATGTCTAGCATGTGCCCATTGCTGCATGCCGTGCAAACACATAGAAATAAAAAAAAGTACAATTAAAAAAAGATTTAAGTTCACGCTTTTCAATTGCCTACAGTGATATCCGGTTCTTTGACAGCGCAGGGGCATGTGTTACTCATCTCCGGACACAGTAACACACTGCCTACACTGATTCAGTAACCGTGTTACATGGTTCTCCCTTAGAAATGCACCTTCATTATTATGCAAGCCTGACTATTTCAGAAGAATGGGAACTCTCAGATTTATCTTATTTTCTTGTTTTTGTTTGCGACTAAGGAACAGTAAAATATTTCCTTAGGTCTTCTGCATTTACTTTTTGGCCTTCTGAGATCTGTATTAATAGGGAGTGCACCCCTGTATTAAAAAGGGAATTATTTTCCAACAGTAATGGTAGATTATTTGCTTAGGTCTTTTACATTTATTTGGTTTTGGCATGCTAAGATCTGTATTAACAAGCAGTGCACCCAAGTATTGAAAATGAGATTATTTCCCCGCATTAAGGTCCCAAAGAGACTGTGATTGAGGGTAGCACCAGCTGGGAGATGCACCCTTTTGTTGGTGTTTTATGGTTATTTCTGCTTAACAGCACCATTAGATTTGGTAAGCAGGTAGGTATATACTTGACACAGACCCCTTAGTGTATGCTTTCTGTGTTGTATTACGCTTGATACCCTGCATCATGTATGTAACTTTGTACTTTGTCTGTCTCATGTATGTAACCTGTTTTAGGAATGTATTTTATATATTTTTTTTCATTTTATGAGTTCAACAACAAATATTTATTATATTAATACTTTCCTTGGGCTGAGCCTGACAGTATCCCATCTGGGTCTGTGTTCTAACCTGGTTAACAAATAAATAAATAAATAAACAAAAAACACATAATTAAATAAAAATGCATAAATGCAATAAAATACAAAGACAAAAAAGTGGTATTTACCTTCCAGCGTAGTTTTGCAGGCTGTAACTCTGGACCTCCTCTCAATCTACAGAAAAATCATTTAGTCTTCTATTACTAATAAAATAATAATTTTGGTTGCCCTATACCAAGAATGCATGTCTGCCACACTATACAAAAGCAGACTCCCCCCAAAATAAATGATTAAAATAAATTCACTTTGGTTTAGTACATTATTCTTTTATGGATAAATTTCCCTCAGACATAGTCCTTGATTGTTGTATGTCAGTATTTAGCCTGATTTCACATGAAAGTAGAACAGAAGAATTAACACTTTAAGCAGACGCAGGGCCAGCACTGATGACATAGAGGAATAAACAGCTCAATCACTTGTCAGCACTGGCAGGGAACACTATCAGGTCCATCCTGAAGATGGACAGGGGAAAGAGTAGAGCTGTCCACCGACTCTGCCACTTTCCCCTCAGAGGAGGGGTAGCAATGCAGAGGAGCAGCTTTGGGATGGGTATTAAGCTCATCAAGGTAGTAATGAGTGGTAACCTTCACAGTGAGTGTACATAACGTATACTCACAATGGGAGGACACTGCAGACCACTACAGCCATGTAGTTCAGGCTTCTGTCCATTCAGGGGGTGGGGTTAGAGTCTTCAAAGTGCTGTCATTACCAAGATGTCATCAAGAGAACAAGGCACACTCATGGCTGCCTGAAGAAGACAAAAATAATGGGGAAAAAAATTTAAGCAGATAGCATTTACAGACATAGGTAGTTTTCCCATAAAATAGGTCCGAACATTCCCAGAGAGGATAGCCTCATAGTTTAAGAAACACTAATTTATAGACTATAGACTACTGTCCAACAATCAACATCAAGTAACTACATATGAGACTGCATATTAATTCGATTTTTTTATCAAGAATTAAGCAATTTTTATTTTGCTATAGTCATTTTTGACATTCCTCATAAACCACTTCCTGCATTATTGTGGTCATTATTTCCTTCCATTTCCAAAGGACACTATTGTTTAGAGATTAGACAACTTGCTCAATAGGCTATAATTTTGTGTCTCCATTTTAATCAAGTCACTCAGGCAAATAAGGTAAGAGCATTTCTATTAAGCAATCAGTGTACTGTTTGTAGTATATTAAATTTAATTCATTCACTCTGGAGCAGCTCAGGAAAAATTACCTGCTTAATTCCACCATAGGAACAACAGTGCAGCTTGAGCTCATTTTCAGAAAATCCATTTGTAATACCATACAGAAAACAAATGCTCATAACTCTTTAACTATAATAGCTAGACTAAAAATGTAAATGTGAAAGTTATTCAGCAGACATTGACCTTTCCAACAGTGTAAATGTTGATAGTGAGTATCAAAGGCATTATTAAATATTTGCCAAGGAATGCTGATATTGTGCATATTTTTTACCTTTTTGGAAAAGCAAAGAACAATATATTGGTCAATGTACCATGTAGACCCATACAATTTGTATTGAATTTATTTGTATAAATGTCAGCTTTAAAATGATACCTTAACAATTACTGTGTGATGCACCTTTACGGAGATATTCACAGAAATATGATTAATATAATATTTTTCATAATTGATAAATAAACAAATCATAATATCTCATCACCTGTAACAGACAGAGGCTGCATATCAGTGTAAAAATTGTGTGTCTCAATGTCAGTTTCAAAATGATGTGTCATTTGTGTCATCATCATGCTCCCTTACAAAGTTATGGGCATAATAATGAGAAGCATTGGAAATGTATAATTTTCATAATCCTACAAGACTAAAAAAAGTGATATCTGTACATGTGTACAGTGCACAGACATAGTTATTTTACCATGTTGTAAGGAGTAACACTGTTTTCAAAATGAGGTATTACCTGGCACACTGATATGTTCCCTTGCAAAGTTATTTACCAAAATATGAAAATAAATCATAATTTCCATAACCTAAGTTTGAAACAGACTTTGATATCTGTAGATGTGTACAACATACATGCACCGTTCTTTTACCGTGTTGGTACTATGAATACTGTCTTCAAAATGAGATATTACTTAGCACATTCAGATGCTCCCTTGCAAAGTTATTTAACAAAATATGAAAAAAAATCATAATTTCCATAACCTGAGTCCTAAACAGACTGATATATGTACATGTGTACAGCATTCAGACCCAGTTGTTTTACCATGTAGACACATTTCATTGTAAATATACACATTCTTGGTATAGCCAACATCCTGCTGAATGGGTACATGTAAAGAGAAGAAGCAAGGTAAGGGCTGCCACTCCACTAATGAACCCAGGACAGGCATGGGACTTCAGTGGCATGCAAGGCCATCTAATCTGTCTGATACCTGTGCTGGCTACCCACTCAGACAGCTGATACCACTACAGTCTCACGACCTCCTATAGTGTCAGCAGTCTGCCTTACCTATGCCTTTTTTCTTTACATGTGTCCGTTCAGCAATGGACGTAAGGGATCAAGTTCTGTATTACTAAGCCCTTCCTGTCATCTAAACTCTACTCATGCCTGATAAAAGCAGAATAAAAAAAGAAGTATTGCAGGATGGTTACTGACATATTTGATTGTACATAGTAGCACTCCTCTGAAACAGCTGTTATTTCTCTGCATCTTCACCAGCTCTTTATCACAGTTATTTGCCAAACTCAGAAATATATCATATTTTGCACAACACAATTCATAAGCAAATGCAAAATTTGCACCCATGCACAGCATACAGGTAATTCTTTTACAATCTGAAAATGAAGTGTTCCTCAGCATGTGTACAAGTTTGTGGAGGTGAGTAAAGAACAGCGCAATGCCATCCTCATTTAGGTGAACGCCATCCCTTCTGAACAGGTGAACATCTTCTGCAGTGATGCTGTCATGGCAGATTGTAGATCCACCGACCCTGTGCATCAAGCCATGCATGAGCCCATTCTGTAAACGTCTGGCCTTGTGTGCTGTCCATTGACTGTTTGCTGTTATCCATATCTGGCGAGGAATTATGTCAGACCACACAAAATGACAACATGGCCACCACAACTGCAGGTTTTCAAAAATTGCTCTGATTTGAAACCGTAGCCTTCTGAGTGGTTGACTGATGATATCATTCCCTCCAATGTGCAGCACAAGAATGTCGGGCTCAGAGTAGATGGAACACTTCTCTTCCAACAACTGCAGCACTCCACTCCAATGCATACCTCCTCTTGCAATCCAGTATACCTTCACACTAGATGTGGGGAAGCTCAGGTTGTAGTGGTTTTTCACTTACAGAGGCATGGCTGGCAGCCCAGTGAATGTAGGAATGGCCACATACCCACACTCTCACTTGTCATTTTCCTGCTTGTGAAGCCATGTCAGTGTCAAAAGGTGGATGAACCTGTACAGGAAAGAAAATGCAAACAGATTAATACTGATGTTTGACAGATGTATTGGAAGACTACATATATATATGTATGTCATATGCATTACCTGGTTAGCCCATCCAAATCTTCACTCCTATCCACAGGGGCATTATTCTTTTCATAAGGTACAGAAGTGGTGATGATGATGCAGAGGTACATATCCACTCTTGACAACACCAAATGACACACAATGAGTGATGTTGCAGAGGTACATACCTACCAGCCCTGAAAACACCAAACTACACATACTGACTGATAAGGGGGCGCAGGAAGGGCACATGTAAAGAGAAAAAGCAGAATAAGGACCGCCACTCCACTAATATGCTGAGGACAGGCATGGGGCTTTAGCTGGTGGGTGTCTGAAATGTCCCATACCTGTGCTGGCTGCCCACTCAGCCTGCTGATACCACAACTGTCACAATCTCCTTCAGTGTCAGCAGTCTGCCTTTCCTCTGTCTTTTCTGTTTACATCTGTCCATCCAGCAATGGACATAAGGAATCAAGGACGGAAGGCGCAACTCTGTTTATGTTGTACAGTAAATACTGTACATTTTACTGCTGTCAGCAATCAGCTAGACCCTTATTGGCATTGTACTCACCAAAGCATTCAACACACAGGTTGATCTTGCAGGTCAGGCATCCCCACAATGGTTCAGAATGTTTATCCTTGCTGGCACAGTGCTTGCATCTTGACTTCCACCATTTCACTGGGAAGTGTGAGCCTTGTTCAAATCAGCTCATGGGCTCTGGGACAGTAATCTCAATCCATCTTTTCCTTTTCTTGTAGCTGGCCAGGAGGTGCATGCCTAGGTTTATTCTAAACTGTAACTGAGTTGCTGGAATAACATGTCCGGAACGTGACAGCTGCCAGTGGTTGTTACTCTCACAGAATAAAATGTAAGCATTCACTATGGCTGCATCCCATAGGAACCAGAGCAAGTACAGCCACCATTTTTGAGCCTTTTGTGCAGTTGGATACTGTGTCCTGAGCTGATCGGCTCGGTCCACCCCATTCATGTATGTGTTGTACATGTTTACTACTGGTGGACATGGCACTGAAGCTTTTGTTCCTGCATTTTTTTGTAAAATTAACAACAACATTTCAGGCAGTATTTCTGATACTTATCCACCAGGATAATGTTAATAAAAGGAGACAGGCTCCTATAACATATAAGGAAGCAACACAGTTGCTATTTATTTTCTGTTAGTGGAACAACTACATTAACTGATGTAAGTTGCAAACTCAACATTGAGGGAGCTGCATGAATTTCTGGCAAGTACTGATTGTGTACTACATGTGACAACAATCTTCCATATTCTCCATATGTCTGGAGTATGGGGTAGGATTGCAAGATGGAAGCCTTTTCTTATACAGAAAAACATCCAAGCCCGACTAAAATTTGCAAATCAATACATCGAGTCTCCCAAAAGCATCCCCACGGTGAAGCATGGTTGTGGCAATATCACGCTTGGTATCATGCTTTGGGGTTGCTTTTCTTCAGGTGGAACTGGGGCTTTAGTCAAGGTGGAAGGAATTATGAACAGTTCCAAATACCAATCACCTTTGACCCACAACCTTCAGGCGTATGTTAGAAGCTGAAGATGAAGAGGAATTTCATTCAGTATGACAATGACCCCAAGCATACATCCAAATCAACAAAAGAATGGCTTCACCAGAAGAAAATTAAAGTTTTGGAATGGCCCAGCCAGAGCCCAGACCTAAATCCATTAGAAAATCTGTGGGGTGACCTGAAGAGGGATGTGCACAAGAGATGGCCCCACAATCTGACAGATTTGGAGTGCTTTTGCAAGGAAGAGTGGGTAAATATTGCCAAGTCGAGATGTGCCATGCTGATAGACTCCTACCCAAGAAGACTGAATACTGTAATTAAATAAAAAGGTGCTCCAACAAAGTATTAGTTTAAGGGTGTGCATTTTTTACATTTTTCCCCTAACAGATTTATTTGTTTTTCAATTGAATTGTACAGGTTATAGGTCACATTAAAGGTGGGAAAAGTTTTGAAATGATGTATTGTGGTCACATTTTTTATATCACAAAAACCTGGCATTTTAACAGGGGTGTGTACGCTTTTTATATCCACTGTACATGCACCAAAATGAAGCATTCACCCCAGTCACCCCTACCTGAAATGTGATAATGACTCAGTGCTATATTGTAACTGCACCCATTGGTAATGTGATAATGACCTGCCTTTCATTAATGCAAAGATATTCATGCTCAGACGTAGGTGATAATTGCTGCACATAACCTGTTGAGTAGGCATGCATTATATTACCTAACACAGAAACATCATCATCAGTAAGGGGAAGACCCGAGTAATTCAGTAAAATAGTATAACACTTAGATATTACTGAGCCCTTCCTCCCACCTAAATTCCACACATGACTGACAAAGGCAAGAAAAATTCCCAAAATATAAGGTAGCTCCATGCTGGTAGTAGTCAGGAAGTAATAACCTTTATCTCACTCAGGCAACTACTGAGTATAGTCAGAAATGCCATAAGCTAAGCCAAAATGTCAAACTTATCTGGCTGATCCATATACGAATTAATCCAAAAAGTAGTAATTCATGTTCTCACCTAACCATCCCTCTGGTTACAATAACACAGAAGTACAAAAGGCAGAAATATTACTGACTGAGCCACCATAAGTTGTACTAAACGGAACTAATGTGAGAGTCTGTTTCCAAATGGATTTGTATAGAAAAGTCACTCAGCAGTATAACAAACATATCCCTTCAGTTTTGCAGTTGCTTATCCCCCTACAGTCAGAGATGACCAGGGAAAATTACCACAAGCTTCTCAGACTGGATCAGTGTATATTACTGAGCCCTTCCTTCCACCTAAATTCCACACATGACTGACAAAGCCAGGAAAAATGCAAAAATAAATATGGTAGCTCCATGCTGGTAGTAGTCAGCAAGTTATAACCTTTATTAAATTCATTAGAGGCTGTGAAGTGTCAATGTTTGGTCTTTGTAGTCATGCCTTCCAACAACTGACTGTCTTTGCTGAAATGAGACATCTCTGTTCAGGAAGAACAGGAGGTTACCTTGCAGGTAGCATTTGGAGAGAAGATTGTGTCTCCTTATTTCTGTACCAGCTTGTATTTTCCCCTCCCACATTAGCTATGCAGTGACTTCTGTGCAATCCATTCGTTTAGTCTTCCCTGTGTGTACTTTGCACTGTATATAGTCTAAAATGCACAAGTAAGAAGGCTAAATGAAGTTATATTGCAAAAAAGTGAGTAATTTGTCCTTTCAGAGGACATTACCTTCAGACAAATACAGTTATCTACACTCATCAATTGTATTATGGTTAGAAATAATTAAAACATACAAGCCAGAGTGAATCCTACTAACTGAAGTCATGAATATCCAAGTAGTGTGCAGCCCACTTTCCTAATGTAGACCACTGGAAGGGTTGTAGTCTGCATATCTGATAAAAACAGATCAATACTAAATATCCAGCTTTATATTATTGATTAACAATTGTCATATGACATACACTGCACCCTACTAAATCATCAAACAAAACTGGGAAATCAGAATGTCAGAAGCCTAAATAAAGATAGCATACTAAACTCCATCACTTCAGGTTCCTTCAAAACAGCTCATCAACGAGTTACCATTCAACATGATCAGAAATACGCCTCTAGAGAGTTCAATGGGAGAAATATATTGGTGTTTTAAAACACTGAGCAAAAATGATGGCATTTTCAGACAAGATCAAAAGTCTGTGCCAGAAGTCTTGGCAAAACTGTACCCTCCCAAGCAATAAAAACATTCCATTAATAATACACCCAAAAAGCTTCAGAAAAATACATGGTCAACACCACACACCAAGAAACACGTTGTTTAGGTGACATTATTGGGAATGAACGAATCGCCCGTGGCATCAGTGCTCAAGACTTCCGAATTGTCCCCAGGGTCCAAATCATACTGACAGTCATCAGCTTAATATTACCGTACAGGAAAATCTCTTACCAAGAATAAAATACAACCTTCAAAAATATCTAAGAATTCCTAGCAAGTGATACAGCTCAATAACACCGGAAACTCAAGTCAAGAGAAATGTACATAAATACTCATGAACAAGCCTCTACCTGCACTACTCGGTATTCTAAGCAAGCTATTTAATCATGAAGTGCACCCATGTCACAGAACAACATACAAATAAAAATCATTAAGCTACAATCTCCATATGCATAAACCATATAGAACTGACTAGTGAGATCTACTGCCAGGTAAAATTTCATCGTAACAGCCAGATGTGGTTCTCACATCTCTACCCACTCCCCCTTGCAGACTAATGACAGTCCATGTAAAAAGACTTATACCTTAGTCAAGAAGGCAACATTATCCAATCTGCATGATGACAAATACAGTATGATTACTTTCGGTTAATTTTTCTTTGCAACTTCAGTCTCACCATAAAATGTAAATAATCACAATAATATCAACGATGTCTAAAGTACACCAAGCTCTTCTCACGTCACCATGTTTTCTGACGTATAAAGCATCATTTTCTCATGAGTTTGTGTCGGAACTTATGAGCAAAATATTTTCAAAACAGGTGGAGAGTTATGACTGCAGAAAGCTTGTTTACTGGCCATTATATCAGAATTTACTTTAACATAAAAAATTGCAAAAGCTGAGTACTAAAATACCAAAGACATGCAAAGATGAAAACAGGGAAATATTTTTAGGTACTATAGAAGTGTATTTGTGGAATGTGTCTCTCAATATGGTACAAGAGACATCCAAGTACACATACTATAATGTACTAAAATGTGACAATAAGCCAGAGAATGAACCTGGAAAATTTGGCTTGAAAAGTTACTTAAAAATGGAAAGTTTGACAGTGGATTTGAGTGCAACATAATATCAGAGTCTTCCTTTAGGAGTTTGACTCTGAACTGCAAGCAGAGTCTGCATGTGTACTTTTGCCATACTCTGGGCATAAACTGATGCCTTTGGGTCAAAGCTGCTTGATTTGGCTTGTAACAATAAAAACAACAAATAAAGCACTAATAAAATTGGTAACAAAAGGCCACAGCTCCAAAGGCAACCAAAACTTTAATCTGTGAGCGCTTTCGTTCACTCAAATCAAATGAACTTCTACAGACAAATTCACAGTAAAACCCCTCCTTATGTAACCAAGAAATAACATGACCAATAAAATGCATTACATCACAAGTTTAAAACTGATTGTTAAAAGGCATATACATATTTATAAAGATATTTGCATATACTTTAAAAGAATTTTAAGCACAAAGTGGAGAATTATTAATATATAAAAAACAATCAAAAAGGTGCATCCATACAAACCTATAAGTACATAAAATATTATATTATCTTATAAGAACATTCTGTACTGAATTTCATAAATTCATTCAGCGTAATAAACTTTTAAGCTTGAGTAAACACATAACAGAACACTGCTCATTAAGGCCTGGATAACTATGCACATTTAAGGTACGTTGCCCCCCATAACTCTTGTCTTTCGAGTAAAAGGGATGTATGCCCACCTCTAGGGCCCTCCATCACCTAGTCAATCACCTTAAATTTAAAGTGGTGTCCAGGGTTGTCCCTAATGTGGTTGGCCAAAGCATTATTTTCTCTGTTTCTATTTATACTGTAAATGTGTTCATAGATTCTTTGAACCTACAATCATTTTTTCTGATATAAAATGCCAGACAGAGTTGACATCTTGCCAAATATACCACACTTTTAGAGTTACAGTCATATCTAGCAGTGAGTGAAAAATGCCCGTTAGCAATTGTATAGTCCCTACCAATGTCTGTGTACCTGCAATAGGCACAAGCTTCACATTTAACCATTCCTGGGTTCCTGTTGTACAATTTATGCTCTTTCTCCAATATATATTTTTAAGTTTGCTCCTTTTCTATACACAACTCTTGGTAGGGTGCCCAATTTAGATCTAAGATCTGTGTCTTCCATAAGGATACACAAGTTTTTTTAACAGGGTGTCCCTTATGGACTCACCATAAGGTGTATATGTAGTTATTAAGCTGACGATATATCCATTCTTATCCCTATTGTTATTACTGTGCATTGGCATATTTATGTCAGCACTATTACCCTCAGTGGTGGCAGGGCTAAGCATATGAGCTAATAAGGCTGGTGGTCCCAAAATGGGTGAGAAGTGCCCCTCCCTTCTTTTTATTTGGACTTCTTTTATGAGTCCCTGCAGTAACACTTCTGGGTAGTCCCTTCTTTCAAACATTTGTTTTAAATTATTGCATTCCTGCATGAATTCTCTTATCCAAGGTGATCATCCGTGCTGCCCTAACCAGCTGACCTTTGACTATAGATTTTTTTTCTGGTATTGTAGATGGCAGCTTGTGTAATGTAAAATGAGTTCGAGTAGGTTTTCTTTCTATGAATTTTAGATAAGTAGCATCCCCCTAAAATGTCCTTAGTTAATTTCACATCCAAGTAACAATCTTTACGCTGTCAAAATTGGATGTGAATTCCAGAAAGGATGTGCTGGCATTCATCTCATCCATTATTTCCTTAGCCGTAGTTTCATCTCCATTTACGATCATAACTATATCTTCCAAAAATTGCGTATAATACATGATTTTATCTTTGATGTTACTTCTGGTAAACACAAAATGGTGCTCCCAGAAGGCCATAACTAAGTTGGCGAAACTACCGCCACATGGGGACCCCATAGCTACTCCCCTTTTCTGTAGGTAGTATGTACCATTAAACATGAAAAAATTGTTCTGCAAAATGATGTGTAGTAGTTCTTCAACTAATCTAGTTTCATTTGCTGGGGCACCTCTTTCTACTAACACAGTACCACCCATTCAATTCCTAAATTGTGGGGGATGACTGTGTAAAGGTCTTTTACATCCACAGTTAAAAAGTTGAGCTCTTCACTACATTCCTGATTATTCATGTCCCTTAAAAATGACCAGGAGTCCTTACAAATTTGGTGTTCCATTGTTACATATTTTTTCAAGATACCATCAACCACCTTAGCACAAGCATATGTGGCTGAATTTCTCCCATCAATTATGGGGCATAAATGTCTTTATAAATATGTATATGCCTTTTAACAATCAGTTTTAAACTTTTGATGTAATCCATTTTATTGGTCTTGGGATTTCTTGGTTATATAAGGAGGGGTTTTACTGTTTGAATTTGTCTGAAGAAGTTCATTTGATTTGAGTTAATGAAAGCGCTCACAGATTTAAGTTTTGGTTTGCCTTTGGAGCTGTGGCCCTTTGTTACTTATTTTATTAGTGCTTTATTTGTTGTTTTTTCGCTGGTCAGGTCATTTGTTAGGGCATGGCTAATGCAGGTGAACTTAATACCCCTAATTTGTTCTCAGGAACACAAAATGAGAACAATGTTGCTGCATCTATAACAAACCTTACAAGGATTGTACAAACTTTATCACAGAAAGTGGATGACTTGAATGACAGGCTGTTGGCTAATGAGACTAATGGAAGAAGGAATGTGCAAACAATACCCAATGTGAGTTTATCAAATGTGGGTTCATCTTCTGTTACTGAACTCCCTAGGCTGCACTTGGGACAAACATCCACCACTGAATTACCTTATAGAGCTAACCATGACCAACAGCCAAATGAAAGACTGAGTTATAACCTGCATGGAGGTGAACTGCCACAGAGGCTTATTGGAGTTGCAGAGCTAAGGGAATGGTTGGAGCAAGATTTTCCCTTGGGCTACAACAGGATAATTCTAATGCTACAGTGGAACAACCGGTCAGTGGCATTGATAATCAGGACTGTACTGAAGCAGTTTGATACGTTTGCTTAAATATAGAAAGACTCAGTTGGAAATAGTGTACCTAGAAGAATGTCTGAAACGTGAACCGGTATCAAAAGTTTTAAGGTATTGTCCCTACCCAATGGGGGTTATACCAAACTCCCAATTTCACTTAGAACTGGTTTCATTTTTTAACCAACAGGGGCTTAGCATAATGAAAATGATATCTTATTATAAAAAAGAAAATGCTGAGCTGTTTAATGAACTGTTAATGCTGGAAGATAGCATTAAAACCAACACTGACTTTGATAGATACAAATTTGAATACAATAGCACTTTTGAGTCCATTGATGCCTTGATTTTAAAATATAAAGCTACAAAAATCAAGAAACTACAGAGGGACCTTGATGGGCATTCTTGGGTGTGGGAAAGCCAGCCCATTAGTGTAGTCATCAAGAGTAGCAAAGCCCCTGTAAACCAACCACAATGTGTTGTTAATATTAATATGCATGAGGAGGCTGACGCAGATCTGCCCACTAGTGACATCACTGGTGATGTCACTGAACCAGAGGAACAGGAAGGGACAAGCGAGTCAAGAAGAAGTGAGCATTTGCAATGGAGAAAGATCAATGGAGTTTCAGGGGAACAACATTTTCTTATTTCTACATACAACAACGGTCAAATGCAATGAGGAGGCACCAAAAAGAAGGCAAAATCATGGAAAAACAACCACTACAACAAACGGAGATAGTAGCAAACTGGGAAGTACAGCTTGAAGAAAATGAAAATGAGCATGGGACTGTTATTTCTGGTGAAGAAAACAACCACAGTGAAGCAGCTGTTACATTTGGTGAGGAATACAACCACAGTGAAGCAGCTGTTACTTTTGGTGAGGAATACAACCACAGTGAAGCAGCTGTTACTTTTGGTGAGGAATACAACCACAGTGAAGCAGCTGTTACTTTTGGTCAGGAATACAACCACAGTGAAGCAGCTGTTACTTTTGGTGAGGAATACAACCACAGTGAAGCAGCTGTTACATTTGGTGAGGAATACAACCACAGTGAAGCAGCTGTTACATTTGGTGAGGAATACAACCACAGTGAAGCAGCTGTTACATTTGGTGAGGAATACAACCACAGTGAAGCAGCTGTTACATTTGGTGAGGAATACAACCACAGTAAAGCAGCTGTTAATTTTGGTGAGGAATACAACCACAGTGAAGCAGCTGTTACTTTTGGTGAGGAATACAACCACAGTGAAGCAGCTGTTACTTCTGGTGAGGGATACAACCACAGTGAAGCAGCTGTTACATTTGGTGAGGAATACAACCACAGTAAAGCAGTTGTTACTTTTGGTGAGGAATACAACCACAGTGAAGCAGCTGTTAGTTTTGGTGAGGAATACAACCACAGTGAAGCAGCTGTTAGTTTTGGTGAGGAATACAACCACAGTGAAGCAGCTGTTACTTTTGGTGAGGAATACAACCACAGTGAAGCAGCTGTTACTTTTGGTGAGGAATACAACCACAGAGAAACAGCTGGACATCCTGTTATTCAAACTAACCAGCAAGGTGACTTCAATATATTTAACTTTACTACTGTGATTATAGAACCTAATTTAATTGAACTTTTAGCAAGGGGATTGACATTTATACCAACGCAGAAAGCAAATATAGGCAATGTACTGATGGACTTTAATCTCTACATACGTAAATTAAATTTACAGCTTTTATTTCATGGTTGTTAAATGAGTAATGTGAATGAAAACCGGGTTCCTAGTACTTTTAACCCACCCTTGCATCCTACACTAGCATTTTTTGAAAAAATATGTGAAATTGATTTTAGAAATAAATTAAAGGGCTCTTATGCTCATGCGGGGCAAAAGAACATGACTAATGAAAATGTACTGGAACTAAATGCATTGAGGCTTGCCAACATCAGAGTCATGAAGCCAGACAACAGTGTGGGGGGGGGGGGCTAGTATTTATGACTAAGGATCATTATAACTGTAGAATGAAGGAAATGCTGAAAGAGGAAAGTTGTGAAATGGTGTCTTTAAATTAACTTGATGTACCATACAGGAAAATAAGAGATTACATTAATGATTTATTTATTTGCGGTCAAATAGACTTGGATATGTTTAAGTATTTAAAAACATCATCACCTATCACACCTGTTATCTTTGGCACTCCAAAGATTCATAAGAATCTGGCTAACCCTCCTCTACACCCCATAATTGATTCATAGCTTCATAGGTTATTACTAGGCTAACTGCCCTTGTGGGTCATTTTAAGCCTAGCCTACTACTCTTGTGAGAATCAAACCCTGCACCTTGTGTTTGCAAGGCAAACACCTTAACCATTATGCCAACCTCCCTTGATAGGAGAAATTCAGCCACATATGCTTGTGCTAAGGTGGTTGATGGTATCTTGAAAAAATATGTAACAATGGAACACCAAATTTATAAGCACTCCTGGTCATTTTTAAGGGACATGAATAATCAGGAATGAAGAGCTCAACTTTTTAACTGTGGATGTAAAAGACCTTTACACAGTCATCCCCCACAATTTAGGAATTGAATGGGTGGTACTGTGTTAGTAGAAAGAGGTGCCCCAGCAAATGAAACTAGATTAGTTGAAGAAGTACTACACATAATTTTGCAGAACAATTTTTTCATGTTTAATGGTACATACTACCTACAGAAAAGGGGAGTAGCTATGGGGTCCCCATGTGGCGGTAGTTTCGCCAACTTAGTTATGGCCTTCTGGGAGCACCATCTTGTGTTTACCAGAAGTAACATCAAAGATAAAATCATGTATTATACGCAATTTTTGGATGATATATTCATGATCATAAATGGAGATGAAACTACGGCTAAGGAAATAGTGGATGAGATGAATGCCAGCACATCCTTTCTGGAATTCACATCCAATTTTGACAGCGTAAAGGTTGCTTACTTGAATGTGAAATTAACTAAGGACATTTTAGGGGGATGCTACCTATCTAAAATTCATAGAAAGAAAATCTACTCGAACTCATTTTACATTACACAAGCTGCCATCCACAATACCAGAAAAAATCTATAGTCAAAGGTCAGCTGGTTAGGGCAGCATGGATGATCACCTTGGATAAGAGAATTCATGCAGGAATGCAATAATTTAAAACAAATGTTTGAAAAAGGGGCTACCCAGAAGTGTTACTGCAGGGACTCATAAAAGAAGTCCAAATAAAAAGAAGAGAGGGGCACTTCTCACCAATTTTGGGACCACCAGCCTTATTAGCTCATATGCTTAGCCCTGCCACCACTGAGGGTAATAGTGCTAACATAAATACGCCAATGCACAGTAATAACAATAGGGATAAGAATGGATATATTGTCCGCTTAATTACTACATATACACTTTATGGTGAGTCCATAAGGGGCACCCTGTTAAAAAACTGGTGTATCCTTATGGGAGAGACAGAGTTGTGTATAGAAAAGGAGCGAACTTAAAAAATATATTGGAAAAAGAGCATAAATTGTACAACAGGAACCTAGGAAAGGTTAAATGTGAAGCTTGTGCCTATTGCAGGTACATAGACATAGGTAGGGACTATACAATTGCTAACAGGCATTTTTCACTCACTGCTAGATATGACTGTAACTCTAAAAGTGTGGTATATCTGGCAAGATGTCAACTCTGTCTGGCATTTTATATTGGAAAAAACGATCGTAGGTTCAAAGAATCTATGAACACATTTATAGTATAAATAGAAACAGAGAAAATAATACTTTGGCCAACCACATTAGGGACAACCCTGGACACCACTTTAAATTTAAGGTGATCAACCAGGTGATGGAGGGCCCTAGAGGTGGGCATACATTCCTTTTACTCAAAAGACAAGAGTTATGGGGGCAACGTACCTTAAATGTGCATAGTTATCCAGGCCTTAATGAGCAGTGTTCTGTTATGTGTTTACTCAAGCTTAAAAGTTTATTACGCTGAATGAATTTATGAAATTCAGTATAGAATGTTCTTATAAGATAATATAATATTTTATGTACTTATAGGTTTGTATGGATGCACCTTTTGATTGTTTTTTATATATTAATAATTCTCCACTTTGTGCTTAAAAATTCTTTTAAAGTATATGTAAATATCTTTATAAATATGTATATGTCTCTTAACAATCAGTTTTAAACTTGTGATGTAATGCAATTTATTGGTCATGTGATTTCTTGGTTATATAAGGAGGGGTTTTACTGTTTGAATTTGTCTTTGTTGTGTCTTTCGGCTTATCCCGGTTAGGGGTCGCCACAGTGGAACTCCGGTCCGCTAATGTTTGGTAGTGGATTTTTACGTGCCGAGTTACCAGCCCTTCAATGAAGGCACGCCCATTCATGCATGCCTCCACACAGAAGATGCTCTAACTGAGAATCGAATGGGACAACGTCTTGCTGTGAGGCGACAACGCTACCGCAGCACCACTACCGCGAGTTACTGTTTGAATTTGTCTGAAGAAGTTCATTTGATTTGAGTGAACGAAAGTGCTCACAGATTAAAGTTTTGGTTTGCCTTTGGAGTTGTGGCCCTTTGTTACTTATTTTATTGTACCAGTAAAACACAAAAAACAATTCAAGTAGCAACTATGACATCTGTGCTAGGGATACTTGACAGAGATGCATGTGGCAATGTGACTGCTTTAAGACTAAAGGGAAATTATCAGTATAAAACATTGATTAGTTCTGAACTTGCAAGCCTGATTAGATAGACTGCCTGCTTGACAGACTGGTATCATTTCTACACTGCTGATCTCACCCTCATCATTAAAAGAGTGAATAAGTGACTGAGTGTGTGTGTTTATGAAAGGACACACCAGAAAAAATGGCTTTTCGTACACAGGAATAATCAACAAGCACAATACAATGAGTGATAAGCATGTTCGTTCCTTGCCCACACCCATCACACAAATGATTAAAGTAAACCAGAGATGCTGCAGATGAATGAAATCACTAAATAAATGCATATGAACTTAGTGTACATGCTTGACAGAATGTTTTCCCCTTCCATATTACACAAAGATTAACGTTTAAAATCCTTGTCTGCTGCAAAGATTAAAAAAAAAAAAACTCACCGGAAAATAAAACACTTGTGAAACCAGCGGGTCGGCTGGAATAGTTCACTGCTTCACTGACCTCTTCTAAGAGCAGATTGGTATAGGAACTGGAGGGATCCTGCAACAACACAAGTAAATTCTTCAATTGCTAGGAACGAAAGGGGGATATTAGCTGCTGGACCCCTGTATTAATTCTAAAAACCAATGGCAACAGGTCTGGGGGTGGAGGTGTTATGCAAGTGGTGGCTTGGATTTCACTAAACAATGAACACAACTGAGAAGGAAAAAGTGCTTGGAAACAGTACCAAAATCATTACAAACCAAAGCACTTGCAGAACCAGCAAACAAAATGCCTCTTCAGGTCAGTGAACCAAAAAGATTGATTTAACGCCACAAAACAATAACTGGCGTTTTCGTCCTTAGACTTCATCAGAATGAATAGTTAACCAAGCTAGTAATCTCCTTAAATAACCCTCCCTTCCCATTGACAAAACAATTAACCAATTAAAACATTAACTGCGGTGGTGGTGCTGCGGTAGTGTTGTCGCCTCACAGTAAGACGTTGTCCTGTTCGATTCTCAGCTAAAGCGTCTTCTGTGTGGAGACATGTGTGAATGGGCATACCTTCGTTGAAGGTTGTGCGTCAAGGCTGGCAACTCGGCATGTAAAAATCTACTGCCAATCATTAGCGGACCGGAGTTCCGCTGTGGCGACCCCTAACCGGGAAAAGCCGAAAGAAGCAACAAGTATAATTGAATGTAGTGCATTCAAAGTGCAACTGTAAAAATGCAACTATAAAAGCTCCTAAAACAAATAGTTACTTGTTACAGTAACAGATTTTAAAAAACATTGAATCACATAATTAATATGTAAATACATAAAATGCAGGCCATCAAATGTAATAGAAATAGGTAAAAAAGATGTGTTACACCAAACTTTTAAATTATGTTGAAACAAAACCACTGTGGTAAACTAGTAAAACACTGCCATCTACTGGTCAAGAAATAATGCTAACTAAAGGCATTATAGTTTAGCAGATCTAAGTTTGACAGGGGCTAAAGAAATATAATCATTCAAGCCTGGTTCGCTGTTGGCCTCCAAGCTCAACTGCTAAAATAGTTCCCTGTACTCTATCGTTGTCTCCCAGGGACCGCCTTGAGGGTCCTGTTCTATTTTTTCTATGACAATAAAAAAACAAAAACTGCATCTTTACAAAGTATGGTATGTCTAAATAGTGCATTATTAGTGTCTTGCTTACTAATGTCATAGAGATGTTCGTATATTCGCCTCTTAAACTTCCTTGTGGTCTTCCCTATGTAGAAGACTCCACATGGTTTACAAATGGCGATATATATATATATATGACCCCCATGGTGTCGTAGTTGGAGAACGTGTTAGTCTTTTTGGTTCACTGACCTGAACAGGCATTTTGTTTGCTGGTTCTGCAAGTGCTTTGGTTTGAAGTGATTTTGGATTTCACTAACCTGATTGGCTGCCACCACATGTTTCAAGGAATCCAGGCAGAATCGGCTTAGTGTGAAAAAAGCAGATTTACTCAAAAATATTAACTGTAAACATGTGGTTACTGCAATGTGAAAGCTAAGTTGAGAAGGTGACTGACAAAGTTCAGTTACTTTTGCAACTTAGTTTTCACAACATGGGGCTGAAATAGGACTGGAAACTAAGTTGTGCCTGTACAAGGCACTCAGGGGTAACATCAGAAAATTCCACACGTCTCATAGCGCACTCGGATGTAACCACAGAGGCGGTAGGAGAAAGTAGTCTGGGTTAATGCCCTGTACAATGACCAAATAATTGGAGAGCTAAAGATGGCATGTACCACCTTGAAACAAATCAGGTAATAGCTGCCAGTAATGAAAGATCCCATGTTAGTCTGAATTCTTGTCTTCTAGACCACCAGAATGTTTTGGCATTTAACACAGTTTTAATCCATTTGTTATCCTCCAACAGTATGAAGCTTGTTACTTTATGCTCCTTACTGTAAGAAGGAACTGAGAAAAAGAGAACATTGAATTAAACTCAGTGGTATGGCCCAATTTCCCAGTTAAAGTATGTCCTATGATACTGCAAGGCCTTTTGGGAGGAAGGTGAGCAGAAAAGGCACTAGCCTATTTCTGTGTAACAGTGTGGATTAATGGCAAAAATGATTAACAACTAGTTTTGTTCTGGATGGCATAAGAAAAAGAAATTGCTAAACCTTCAGAAAGCAACAGTTTACAACTGTAAATATGTACACTTGACTTTAAGCCTTCTGCTGCATAAATCCAAAGTACAACGTGCACTTCATGTCTGTTGCTGTGCAGTTTTGGTACATTCTTTAATGGAATCTGTTCCTATAAAAAAGATCTACTTGCCTAATAATGTGTGTGATCTTGACAAGAGATGAATGTACTACACTGTATGAAAAAATGAAAAAAAAGTATCTAAAACCAAATAATAACTGAGATAAATTTATTTTAAAGCATTTGCTAGTCATAGCAATCTATGGAAACCTGTGATATTCACTGCAAATATTATTTAATAACTTATATTTGTAAACATCTGGGAGAAATAAAAATATACTGAAAATATAATACCTCCAGGAGCATACTGATGGCCAGAGCTATCCTTTTTTTGAACCACTGATTTAGTCCTGCTTCATTTATTGCACAGTAATACAAAACATGGATGATTTGTTGTTGATGATAGTTTTAAAAAAGTAATAAAAGAATTTGAGTTTTAAGATTTGAGACAGACACCCTCTTCTGATCTTAACTCCGGAAACAGAAAAAGTCATATATATTCTTTCTATCCTTTCTGTTTTAATAATGCAAGCATTAAGTAGCACCTGAGATCTTTTTATCAGTGAAGTTCAGGTAAATGGCCTCCCAAGGAACATCAATATAAACTGAACATAATACAGAACTTTAAAGAGGGATAAAGGCATGACTGAGGCCCAGATGAACTGGGTTCATGTGGCAAACATTGGTGTTGGACGAGCTACCCTGGAATGGGTATTACACAACAGTTTCAGTGCACCCATCTCAAGGGTTGGGACACAGCTAACTCCCTATCTGGACTGGATCGATGACTGCATTTACATGGCAGATCCAGGGGTAGATACCATCTGTGGTAGAATTCATGCATGCATGCATGCAGATAAAAACTAAAAAGAGTAGGGGCAGGGATGTTAATTAGAGCCCATGCACAACACAGTGATGACCTAACTCCATGCTTGAATCTTGCTTCTCCAGGGAAACAAGTTCATCTATTGGCTCTTACCTGTATCACAAAATGAATGGACCATAGGGCTTTTGCCATAATCTGGGAATGAATGGAATGTCTCTGACCACACAGCAGAATAAATGGCTCAACAGGGCATGAATGAGAGTGTTAGACACCAAAAATTCAGTAAATATGGTACAGATAGCTACACATCAAGGAACATAAATGTCACAAGTCACATCATCAAAGCATGACTAAAACTGGACCTGTTTTATATGAAAGAAGCAGTCAGAAGGTGAGATAAAGAGAAACAACTTTAATCCATCTTATTCATCCGTCCTGGTACCTCGGCAGTTCGCCTTCAATGGAACAAATATTCAAATATACACATTCTCTTTTATATGCTCAACAATTAAACAATCAATCAATCAATTCATCAGGAGTTTGATCCTATTAACACTTTGACAAATCATCTAGCATTCATTTACTATTATATATAAAAATTTAAATACAAAATCTAGTTAATAAGAAAATATTAAATCTAATGTGATATAATAATTCATGTTATTTTAAGTCTTACAAATATATACATATAACATTGAAATGCACATTTAGAAAAATTTAAATACTCAAATTTCATTATAATTCAAAGATTCCAGCACACATATATGCCAGATTTCATCCACTATCTAAATTCATCCCAACAGGAAATAATGTATGGTACCCCATAATCATTCTATGCTCTAACCTATTTAATGCAGTCTTAAAATTTCCTGTATAGAAATGAGGTCTGGCAAGTACACTAAATACAAAACCTTCAATGTTACCATTGTGCGTGTTAATAAAATGAGTGGCTACTGGACTGTCCATATTTCCCCTCCTAATATCCCCCAACTGCTCCAAAATACGCACCTTCACCTTCCTGGTAGTCTGACCAATGTACCATACAGGCATGATACAATCACACCCCAAAATGTACACTACACCTAAAGACATACAGTCAAACCTTTCAAATGCCAAATATTTCCTACCATTTATTTTCATCCCATGCATATTTTTTGTCTTATCACAAACTAAACAACGACCACAACGATACATCCCAACATTTGTGTTGGCCAAAGGTTTAAGTTTCCTATTTAACATTTCTTTTAAATTAGAATGCCTATTGTAAGAAAAGGTAATATGCTTCGGAAAAAGGCAACCAACTGTTAAATCTTCGCACACAACATGCCACAATTCTCTAATAATTTTTTCAACTATATTAGAGAAACCTGAAAATCTAGATACAAAAAATATCTTTTCCACTGTAAATGTGGTCACAGAATGATTATGGTTATAATATATGTTCCTCCCTGGTGTATGAATTCTACACAATCTATTCCTTATATCTAGGAGTTTAGTACTCTCATATCCCCTAGATAAAAGTCTATCATAGGTTCCATCACATGCCTCTTCCCATAAACCTTTGTCCGATGTGTTTCTCAAAATCCTCTTAAATTCCCCTTCGGGCAATGCCTTAATCAAATGTGGAGGATGCATACTACTTGCGTGCAAATAATTATTAACCGCTGTTGGTTTCCTAAAAGGTTTATATTGGATCAAATTATCTTTCCCTACATAAAATTCCACATCCAAAAAAGAAATGCCACATAATGAACTTTGTGCAACAAACTTTAGTCCATGATTATTCTGATTCAAGTCTTCCATGAACTGCGTAAATAGAGACATCTCACCCTTACAAATAAAAACTAAATCATCAATGTAACGTCTGTAAAACACGACGTTATTCACAAAAAAAGAACTCTGGAACATAAATTCTTTTTCAAACTCTCCCATATATATTACTGCATAAGTGGGTGCAAAAGCTGCACCCATGACAGTCCCTTTTACCTGTAAAAAGAAATCATTCTTCCACATAAAATAATTATGCATCAAACTAAATTCCAATAAACTTAACAAAAACATGGTACGTGGTCCCTCACCCATCATCCTCTGCATTGCCTCCAAACCCCATCTTATATTGATGTTAGTGTATAACGATGTAACATCGACTGTGGCCCAATAATATTCCTCCTTCCATTATACCCCACTAAAAGCTAAGCACACATCTTGAGTATTCCTCACATGGGAACAAACTTTAGGGAGATATTTTTTAAAATGGGAGTCCAGAAATATATTAACCCTTTCTACGTAGGAGCCAATACCAGAGATGATAGTTCTTCCTGGTGGATTAATCATACTTTTGTGAATTTTTGGAATAATATAAATGTATGGGTGATGGGGTTCCTTAACTAATAGTTTTTTCACATCCTTACTGGTAAAAAAAAACAACCTTTCTCCTTTTTCTAATAGTTCACTTAACTCTTCAGAATACTTTTTCAAAGGGTTGTTATTCAATTTGACATAAGTATCTTCTATTATCAAACTATTAACTATGCTTTCATATTTTTCAATATTCATCACAACTCAGTTACCCCCTTTATCAGCTGGTTTAATGGTAACTTTGTCCAATTTTGTTCTCAACACTTTTAGGGCCAACAATTTGTCTTTACTCAAGTTGAATACCTTGTCTTTTATACAAAATTCCTTATATGCCTGTTCGAGTTTAGAGTACACAACATGCTCAAATGCATTTATAGCCTGCAAATTCTTGGGAGGAGCAAAATTACTATCACCTGGAAAACAAGGGACATCAATGTGCCCATAACCCCCCCAAAAATGTTCTTCTGTACAAATATTATCTTCTACAAAAGATTCAGATGTATCATTAATGTCTTCATATCCATCTGGCATCATGTCATCATAATCATATGTACTCAAATTTAACAGTTCATCATCTAAAAAAACTTTGCTTTCAGTTTCAAGATGTTTTTCTCGCTCAAAAAAATAAACCCTTAAGTTTAATTTACAGACAAATCTTTTAACATCCATCATTATGTCTGCCAATGAAGGTAACCTAGTGGATATAAACTTGGTACCTTTTGACAAAACCTTAAGCATGTCATCAGATAAAGTTAAATCAGAAAGGTTCAGTACACTTAAATCCTTGTTAACTAAAAAACCATCAGCATTTTCAACATTTTCAATAGCAGTCCCAGTAATATTTTCAAAAAAACGTTCAGAATCATCATCAATATTATGCATTAAATTAACATCACTAACATTAACATTTTGAACGACAGTCCCCAATTCCGAATCAGCAACAACGTTTTCAACATTTTCAATAACAGTCCCAGTAATATTTTCAAAAAACATTCAGAATCAACATCAATATTATGCGTTAAATTAACATCACTAACATTAACATTTTGAACGACAGTCCCCAGTTCCGAATCAGCAACAACGCTATACATTGTGTTACCTTTTCTAGCAAAGCAAACGTTACCATTTTGAGTAACAGTCCCGTCATGGTTTTCCAAAGTTATTCCACAGTCTAAATTAACAGGAACAGAGCGATTGTAATTCAAAAATATCTGCCGTTCCAAAGAACATTGAAAGTCTGACTTTAGTTTTTTGAGTTACTTGACGAAGCTGAAATATGACTTGTCTTACCCTGGCTCTTCGCGGATCTTGTTTGCACATTAGAGTAGGTCTTCTGATGGCTCTGCCGAGGTACCAGGATGGATGAATAAGATGGATTAAAGTTGTTTCTCTTTATCTCACCTTCTGACTGCTTCTTTCATCGGTGTATTTTTTGAATATTTGATGGTTTTGTGGTTGCTGTACTATTGTCATGGAGAAACCTGTTTTATATGATACAGAACCACAGAAATATTCAGAAGCATAGCTAGGGTGAGGTAAAAAGGGCAACTGCCCCAGGCACAAAGTGTTGGGGGGGGCGAGATCAGCCATCCATTATCCTGGTATTGCATTTACAGTCAAACCTGAACTCTATAGTGCTCTGTGTGTAGTCTAAACTGTAGCAATTGCTTACTGCATTTTAACAAGCAGTTTGCAACAGTTTAAATGCTTTTCTTTTTCAACTAAAACTTTAGTGCTGTAGTGCTCTGTGTGAGGTATAAACTGTATCAAGCAGTTTACTGCAGTTTAAAAGTGAAATTTGTTTTGTTTTGTTTTGTTTTTTTTTTTATTAAAATTTGAGTACCATAGCACTCTGTGCTGGCAGGGTATAAATGTAGCAAAGGTTTGGTGCAGTTTAAAAGAAAAATTATGTATTATTATTATTATTTATTTATTTATTTTTTTTGCTAACATGTTAGAAAGGAGGATGGCGCAGGGCACAGAAATGGGATGTGAATGTTTGAGGCGCTGTTAAAATAGTATTTCAGACTATTCTGAGATTCGGGGCAGGGAAACAACTGCATAACTATTCACATAAAAACATTGTTCTGGATAGAGATTGAGAGGTAAAGTGTTAATTATGTAACAGTGACTGCTGTCTACTGATGCATGGGCAAAATGTGGTGGTGTGCACTAGCTAAAAACTGCCTAAATCCTCTTCTGCTCACAATATGTCAGAGCTCATCAATACGTCAAGACTGACACTTCTGAAGCCAAGAAATGGTGTTAAAGCCGAGATGACACGTGCATTGTGCATGAGTGTAAATGTCTTAATGGTAGGTACCAGAAAAGAGCCTAGCTATAGATTTTACAAAAAAAAAGAGAAAGAAAGAAATCATTCCTGCTCACAGCAAAATGTCTGTGAATTTTGCAAATTCCTATAAATGTGGTCACCATTCTTATGAGATCCTTTTTGTGGGAGCTAAGGAGCTCTTGTCTCATTTCTGTGGTAAGTTGGAACTAGGATGTACAATTTGGATTGCATGGAATTCTGCTTAGAGACTGCTAAGATGTTGATATGGTCTTGCATGCCTGTAGCATACAAGTATTTGCTTATAATTGTACATAAGTTTTGCATTAGTTTACCACTGGTTTAACAAAAGCATATATTTTGTTGGCAAAGATATAAAAGTTAACTGTTTGTATATTTCATTTGCCCATGCATTTTTTTGAACTAATTTGTGCACTGTTTTATATGTAGTATATTCTGCCTGATTTCACTTAGCAAGTTGTCTGTTTTCTTACAAAAAATGTTTTTCTTTTTTTTTTTTTTGTAGTTTTGCTACTGGATGCACTAGCATTGGTGGGATTGTGCAATGTACATGCAAACCTGGCTATACTGGAACACAGTGTGAAAGGTAAGTATTTACAAAGATTGCTTGTCAAAGATAACTTCAAATTCTTTTATACAGATATTCAAGTTCATGTCAACTTATCTGCTTCAAAAGAGGTTGATAGAGCACCAAGAAAATTTGAAATTTGCTGTTGTTGTGATACTTAGTAAATGCAATGTACTATATGCTGTATTTCTGTGACTGGAATCACATATTCAGATGCAGACATCTTCTGTGGTGTTTTTATGGCCTAATGGTTAAGGTAGTTACCTCCCAGACACAAGGTGTAGAGTTTGATTCTTACTTTTAATCATTGGTTATTGGCTAGGCATGTAACTGACTTGTGGTACTCTACAGCAAGATTAACTTGAAAGCCTGTACAGTTTCTAGAAATTTCTTGCCATAAACATCCTATTATTGGAAGGATTGATAGTACAGAAATTGATGCTAAAGTTTGAATTAAGAAAGAAGCAGTTTATGGCTTATTTTGTCATAGATGCTACCAGATGCCAAAAAGAAATAAAAATATTTATTAATTTCTCCTAATCTATGTACATCGTCTTACCTTCCCTTCCTTTGTATGCTCATCTTAGCTCCTACTATACGTCTAGTCAAACATTACTAAACTTACACCATTCATATTAATTTCTGCCTTCTACGTCTAAGGTCATACTTGCAATCATTATGGGAGTACTTATTCAGAATATCTTCTTACTTTCATAAAAATTTAAAAAGTTATCATCTCTTTGTAAGCTTTTTTTTCTATTATTTAGTGCATTTCTATAATTTTACATTATTACTGTTTAATTTTATTTTTCTGCTGTATGTAACATATTTGCCAAATGGTCCAGGAAATGTCTGAAATGGATCTTGAACCATCCCACCTTCCCAGTTATCAAACAACAAACAAATAAATAAAGGCAAATATTTCAGCTTCTGGGTGGAGAGAAAAAACACTAACATTAGAGAATTTGAATGAAAATATCTAAAACAGAAGGTGAAAGAACTACATTGAGTAGGGAGGTACTGTTTTCATTTACATTTATTTGTTTAAAAATATAAGTCAAGAGATCCTTTTTTCAGGCATGACTCAGCCCAGAAAGAAATTTGCATATGCAGTATATAATGTGTTTGTGGTTGCGTGATGAAATGAGAGAGCCTGAACTTATGCAGTCACTGGTAGAACACTTAACGTCTGCATAGACACTGGAACTGCGAGTCAGAAAACTTAACCACTGAGCTGCCAGTGTATATGTAAACACAGCAGTAAATAATATATAAATAAAAAATAAATAATATGAGAGAACTATTGGGAGAAAACAATCAGCGGTGGAGGTGCTGCGGTAGCGTTGTCGCCTCACAGTAAGACGCTGTCCGGTTTGATTCTCAACTGGAGCATCTTCTGCGTAGAGACATGCGTGAATGGGTGTACCTTCGTTGAAGGCTGTGCGTCAGGGCTGGTAACTCGGCACGTAAAAATCATCATTAGCGGACTGGAGTTCCGCTGTGGTGACCCCTAACCGGGAAAAAGCCGAAAGACACAACATTGGGAGAAAACAATCACTCCATAGTTCCACTGTCTGATGTCATTTAGTAGATAGATGGGATGTGCAAGAAACAGAACATGGAACTTTAATATGACTGGTTTTGAGATTATAACAAAATGAAGGAGAAGCTGAAAAGATGAGGTGGAGTAAATAAATGAGCTAGAAGAGCTGAGAGCATTCATTAGATAATTTTTTTTTTAATTTCAAATGTCAGTTATGGGTCTATACAGAAATTATAGAATGGAAAGAAGCTGACAGTGGATAATTTATTAGAATAAAGAGGCATGAAGAACTGCAAGAGAAATTATATAAGGATGCTACAAACAGAGTTGCTGTGATAGTGTGAAAGGCAAAAGGAAGTCAACATTTAAGAAATACTGAAAGCTTTAAATGAAAGGTTACAATTTTTTACATATATAGCTTAGGGGACTATGTTAAAATCAGACGTGGTGTCTTTGCTTGCCGAGAACAAAACAGTAGAACAGTCAGGAAATTTGACTAAAATCTCAGTATTGACTCATTTTTAAAAGAAGAAAAAACATGGGGATGTTGTCATGTTGGGAAAAGGTTCTGAAACAGGAGGGACTCTGTTGATACAGAGTGAATTGAAGAAGGAAGGGAATTAAATAGTTTGTGTTCTTGGGTTTGTGAGGACATTGAAGACCCGTGTATGAATTATCATCTACCACGTGAAAGGAATTGGCTGTATTGTTGGCTAGATCATTAACTAGATCACAGCATGTGAGTAGTAGATTGGTAATTTAGAACTCAGGTATCCGTTTATTTAAAATAGACTCTGGAAAGTTCCAAGAACTGCGGAGCAGTCAACTTGCCATCTGTAAAGTTACTGAAAAGAAGGATCAAGTTTAGTTAGTCAGTTATGTGAAGTGCATTGGTTTACTGAATGACTGATAACATAGTGTCTTAGTGTGGAGGTCAGATTCATGGAGGTTTTTGTAATTATGCAAAACGTCATCATTCCCTAATAATACATCTACTCACACCTCACCCATTACATCTAATCCTATCCCTCCAACCTCCAATTATACTCATCTCCCTCCTTTTTCTCTCAAGCCTATTTCTATACATATCATTAAAAATCTCCTACTAAAACTAAAACCTTGTTCTAAAGCCCAAACTTCCTCAAACTAGCTGCTGATGGCATAGCACTACCTGTCTGCATCCTAATAAATCGTTCTGTCCAAGAAGCTTATGTACCCCTCCTTTTGAAAAAAACCTTCATCATTCCCCTCAATAAAGGGGGAAGCAATTCAACAGTTTACAATTTCCGCCCAATAGCTATTCTGTCTCCTATCTCAAAAATTGTAGAAAAATGTATCCATCTACAACTCCTATCCTACCTGTTAGACAATCAACTAATGACCCCTACTCAGCATGGTTTCAGACCTGGTCACAGCACCACTACTGCCTTGCTTACCTTTCTTGAAATCATTAACTCTGCTCATGATTCTGGCAACATAGTATCTACCCTCCTTCTTGACTTATCTAAGGCCTTCGATACTGTATCCCACAAACTCCTCTTGACCAAACTCTTTTATCTCACGCTATCCTCTTCCTCCAGCAACTGGTTCACCAGCTATCTCTCAGATAGAAAAGAAGGCATAAAGTAGAATAATTGTACTTCTTCCTTCATCCACATTCCAACTGGTTTCCCACAAGGCTCAATACTGGGCCCCTTACTATTCAAAATTTTTATCAATGACTTCTATCAGAACATCCCCAATGCAAAATTTGTCCAATACGCAGTTAACTCTACCATCATCTGCTCCACCAATTATCTCCCTAAATTTATGACTCTAACCCAAGATGCCTTTTCCTGCACCAAAAATTGGATACTAGATAACCATTTAGCTCTCAATGCATCTAAATCCAAAATTATAGTATTCACCCCCTCCAGGCTCACCCAAATTAACAAAGCATCCTTCTCTATTGTCAGCCAAAACAAGACCTCTATAGAAATTGCTCCCTGTACTAAGCTATTAGGAGTCCTTATAGATGGTCAATTAAAATTCGACACACACCTACAAATTAATATTACAAAAACTCATCGGAAGATTGGAATGCTATATCGACACAACCTCTACCTTACTCCCTCAACCAAAGAACTACTAGCCACCACATACCTCATTCCCTCACTCCTATATGGAGCCCCTCTCCTTACAAATCATACTATCTTCCTGCTACAATAAAATCAATAAGTTTGCCAGCGGATCCAAATCCTCCACTCATCACTGTGGCTCCCTCCATTCTCTAAACTGGTTGGAACTTCCCAACTTCCTGACATACATTCAACTTACAAATGCACATAAACTTATTTTCAAACCCTTTAAGTGTCCTTCCCTCTCCTCCACCCTAAAACTGCAGCAGCCACATAGATTACTCAGATCCAGCAATCAATATCTCCTTGAAGTTTACAAACCAATACATACTCCAGGACAACTCTTACTATCTTTCTCCCTTGACAGATCCTGGAATTTGCTTCCCCCTCACATTAGAACTACCCATAATCCCTCCACCTACAAGAGCTTACTTCACTCTTATCTCCTCCCTCTGGGAATGCTTCTGCTCTCACCCCACCTGATGCTTTCCCCCCTTCATCATTCCTATCCCAATCTCAACCAAAGAACCCCCAATAAATCTGTTAAATTTACATTCTCATTTCAATGTTACATTTGTATCAGCTCATAAATATTGTGCATTCTTCTTCTTCTTCCTTCGGCTTTTCCCAGTTAGGGGTCACCACAGCGGATCACCTGTCCACACATGATTGGCAGAGGAGTTTTTACAGGATCGAGTTGCCAGCCCAGCGCCCAACCTTCCACAGAAGGCACACACATGCACGCACTCAAACCTAGGGCCAATTTAGAGTGTCCAATCCATCTACAACATGTCTTTGGGATGTGGGAGGAAACTGGAGCACTCAGAGGAAACCCACGCGACCACAGGGAGGACATACAGACTCCGCACAGAAGGCACCCCAAACGAGGATTGAACCGGAGAACCTCTTGCTGTGAGGCAGCAACGCTAACTGCTGCACCACCGCGGCCACCCAAATATTGTGCATTACTTGTGATGATTAATTCTCTTGTAAATATTGTTATTACTTGTAATTATTGTTTCTTTGTTTTTGTTTCTTTTGTTTTTGTAAATATTGCAAATACTCGAGCTTTTCTCCCCAGGGATCCATTGAAAATGGGCTCAACATGACCCAATGGACTTTCCCAGTTAACAAACTGCAAATAAATAAAATAAATAAACAGTTACCCTAAAATTTCAAACTAAGATGTTACTGAGTAACACTGCATAATGTTCAGCTGATAGACTAGCTCTGAGGTCGTTGAGTTACTTTTGTAAAAACTGTGAATTGATCTAAAGACTAATATATGGATAAAGTATATCCACATCCTGTCCTAAGGGGGATAAGTCCATCTATGAGTTATTAGAAAAACCACCTTCTCTGTTGATTTACAAGCCTCGTTTTCAACTGTGATGTGGGTTTCTAGCCCACAGTGAGTGCCATGTGGCCAGAATACACTATGCATTTGATAAATGGGGTCAGAATGAGTATGGCTGGGAAGCTCACCAGTCAAACAGTTGTGGTGAAGTAGTGCTCCAGGACACTTCACAAAATGAACAATGACTAGAAACAGTCACATTTTATGATATTATTTCAAAAGAACCAATATCTAGCTAAACACAGGAGTTACTAAAATATAGCCCTTTAACAAGGAACAATGGCAGCAAAACTCAATATGCAGGAGAACTGTAGTCACATAAATAATCCTGGATTGCTGAAATTTGTAGAAGATGCTGAGTTTTTAAGTTTCCTGAATGTCCTTTCTGATCCTTAATGAGCAAGTCTTGTAGCTGTTAGGTGGAAAGGGTGTGCACGATAAAGCTGAATATATATCTCAGACCTGATCAAATTAACTATTCAGTCTGCAAGTTGATGGAATGTTAAGGATAAATAAATAATATTATTATTGGTACATCAAAATGGTGGCCAAGTGAAACCGGGACTACAGATGACTCATGTTGTGCAAGATTATTTGTCTCAACTTTTCAAAAAGCATACATAATTATTACTTACTATAAGAACATTTAAACATTGGGTTTTCAACATAGATTCGATTTCTGGTCACCTTATGGGTTGCTTAAAGTGACTCTTCTTTCAGTTTTACTCCCCACTGCCCACATGAAGCTAGAGAAGTTTTGACTAAAATACAGGCCTCTGTAGTGCAAACGGTTCTTTAAAATGCATCAGGATTGCCAAGAAAAGCCTGTTCTCACATTCCTATGATATCCTGGAGTATTATAACCTATTCTTCAAAAGGACTTCACATTCCACTTCCTCTACCTCATCAAGGAAGAAATAAATTGGCAAAAAAGAAAAACTGAGCAGAGAATGGTACAAAGATTTTTGTTTACACACCTAAGAACTGCATGCATTATACAAAGATTTAGTCTATTCTATAGGCAGTTAAAGCTTCATAGATGATTTTAGGTATTACACGACTTAGAAATAATGACGATGTCTTGTATACTTCATGAAGAGAATAAGCAGATGGAACTGGAAGTATTGTAAGAAGTATTACCATAGAAGCTGTCAAAATAACAGCCACTGAAGAAGCCCTCACTCTTGTTTGCCTGTTTCTTAACTTATTTTCTGATAGGTGAAGTAAAAAGAAATCTTAAATAGTCTGTATTTGACCTTTTGGGTCATTTAGCCTCTTGCTAATTTATAAAGCAGTCATTAATCATGCTAGACAATGTTATTCTACTGTGCATGGTTTTGATAACAATAACATGGCTCTCTTTCTAGGATTTAAAGAAAAAATAACTGTGTCATGTGTGTGTTCCTGTTTTCTTCACTTTGGCACATGTGGAGAATATCTTTGCAAGAGCAGTTACTGGTTAATCTTTGAAGATGTCAACTAAAACTAGAATGTATAAACATTATCAATGTGCAGTACAAATTAGCATGTCTAATAACCATGTATATGGTGTTGGTGATTGTAAGACACAGACAGCATGGCCTTGCTATAATCAAAACCAGGTGACATGCTGTGCATGCCAGTGAATGTATAATGACATGTAAATAAGAATGTCTAGCCAAATGAGCCACATGGATCATGCAAATGAAGGAACCCAAAATGGTGGACTGAATCCAAAATATATAAAATGGTGGTGCTGCTGCCGGTGACACATTCATAGTGTACATGATGGGAATAGCAGTAGCACAGATGAATCTGTTAGGAACCACCATTGGAGCAGTGCTCACAATGATGTATGTCATCACCACCTGCACATATGGAGGAAGTATAGGCATTACTTGACATGCTATCAGCTGACAAACTGGCAGACTGTAAACTATATCCAGGTGAACAGAGATGCTTTAAGAGACCTTGTCAAACTGTATTGCTCACAAGTAGAATTGAGAGGAATACATTGTATGCCCATTCCTGTGGAATCCCAGGTATGTGTGCCATTAACCATCTTCACTACAGGAACCTTCCAGTGTCCTACTGGAGAGACTGCATGTCAAAGATATTACAAGCATCAACCTTGCAAATCCTAGTTTAGTTCTCTTGACATTATGCTGGAACATATGAAGGAACATATATGGTTTCAAGGACAGCAGAGGAGAGAACTGACACCATGCAGGCCTTTTATGATATTAGTGATTTCCCTGAGGTCCAGGGAGCCATATATTGCACCCATGTTACAATCAAGGTCCATCAGTTTCAGAGGACTTACAATGCAGTAACATGAAGGGCTTCTACTACATGAAATGCCAGTTGGCCTGTAAGGCCCAATGTGTTATTTATAATGTGTCTGTATACCACCCAGGTGGCTCACACAGTTTACATGGTTAGCACACATCTAACTTATGCCAACACTTCTTGAAAGATGATTTCCCACAGACTAGCCTGGTTGGTAAGTGCACACATATGCTAAATAGACAGGCCTTTGTTATTTGTTTTGTGTTCCAGGCAATGCTGCATTTGAAAAGGCCAGTGTGATGACCCCTGAACTCAACCCCCCCCCCCAGACCATGCAGGCAGTGGCCTATTACACAGCACTTGTGAAAATCTGAAACATAGTTGAGTGGGTATCTAAAAAACTAGAGAGATCCTTCCAGTGTTTACCCACCTGTATTAGGGTACTTCAGGATACTCTGCACATTTGCAGCAAAATATTTTTGTGTGTGCTGTGCTTTGCAATGTGCTACTGTGCAAAGAAGTGGTGCAGAAACTAATTATTATGGCTGCATCTATAAAGGATTGATATCCGAGCATAGGCAAAGAGAAAGAAATGGAGGGGGGGGTCCTAAAACAAAAGACCAGCACTGGTAGAGCTTTTAGTAGAATCTAGAGCACAAGCTGCCATTAAAAAATGAGTAATTAGTAGAGCATATAAAATACTGCATGATAACAATAAACATCAGTCATAGGAGGTTAATAAGGATTAGGAAGAGAAATGGAATAAGCAATTCACAAAGAAACAATGGGAGGATATATGTATGTCTCCCAAATGTGCAGCAAAATCTAGACGATTTAGAATTTTTGCTTGGAAATGTTTACACAGATGTTTCTATACCCCAAGTAGACTCCAGAGAACTTTTCCTCAGGTAGACAGCAAATGTTGGAGGTGTGATAGGGAAGAAAGAGATAATTGGGAACATATTTTCTGGGAGTGTAATGAGTTGGCACACTTTAAAGATTCCCTGCAGACTACTTTGTTGGCGCTACTGGGTGAGCAAATTGGTGTACTAGGGAAATAATTTTTTTCTGAGCTGTGATACAGAATCAGAATTGTCTGGACATAGGCCTTGCTGTCTAAATTATGGTGACTGCCGAAAAAGTAAATAATAGAAAATGGAAATCAAAGTCTAAACCTACTGTACCAGAAGTAGTGAATACAGTAACAGAGGTAAAACAACTGGAATTGGGATCTTTAAAAAGGGGTAGGAGCAAACTACATACAAAAAAATGGGATTTGTTGGAACAGTACATACAGAGGAGGAATGGGGTTTAAAAGAAGGCAGGACTTCAGTGAGCTATGTAATGTTTGACTGACAATGATTGGGTAGATTATAATTTATGTATAATGTTTGCAACTAGGATTATGTCAATGTAGTTTGTGATGTAAAATGCTTTCAGCTGGGATTATGTGAATATGATTTATTTTCATTTATATAAATGTATGCTTGCCCATGTCATAAGTGATAATTTAATAGAGATGCCTCTTGTTTAAAATAAACAAAGGATGATAAAATCTTTAGAAAATAATAGGAGTAAATTACATTAAAAATGGAAATTGTGGGGACAATACATGCGGAAAAATGTTTTGGAGAAAGAATGTAATTTAAGAGAAGGCATAAATGTAACAAATGATGTAATGTTGCTTTGATTATATGATATATGTAACAATACATGTAATGTATATTATTTGTAATGGTGAACTTGTTAATATGGTTTGAGTGCTTTTGTATAAATATGTTTGCCTGTCACAAGTGATAATTGAATAAAGGTGTTAAAAAAGAATAAAATTATGTATGTTAAAAAAAGGATGGCTGGATCTGTCAAGAAAGTCATAGTTTCAGCAGAAGCACAGGGTGAAGAGTCAGAGGAGGAACTCACAGCAAGATAACCACAGCCAGGGGAGAGGCAGGCTCACTGGTAAAGAGGCAGTTACTGGCCTACAACTATGGGCCATGACGTAAACAATACAGAATAAAATAATGTGTGCAACGTCATACTTGGCCTATGAAGGACATTGCATGATCTGGCTGTGCTGTGCACCAGACATCACCATACACAAGTTAGAGGGTGGACACAGTCAACACCATTTGCACAGGTAGGAGGTGAAACTGTGGCAGCTGACTGAAAGAACATCATAGTCACGTAATCTGAGAGGCTGTGTGGTCAGATATCACATCTCCAGTGGTGCAGTCAAGCTGCCATGATGTGGCTCTTCTAGAGTCAGCTGTTGGTTTGCGATGTAGAGTTCAGTCAAGTCTGTGGTAGAGAAGGGTGAAACTGTAGGGCAGTGCACATGCACCATGATGGGGTATTCCATGTGCTGATACTGAAAAACTGTGCCACTCACAAATGTGGCAAAGCACATAATGCTGTATATGAATTGGGAATACCTGTGCCTAACCACTTAAGATCCAAATCCCTCCCATAGTCACAGACTGTATGAAATACAGAAACAAAATGGATGGCAGTTGCATTTTGTCTTGTGAATGCGCTTGTGGAGACATACTAGATGGCAATTGCACTGTGTTTCTGAATGCAATTATGGAGGAAAAAATGTGCCACCAGCAGCGTCATCAGCATCGTGTGCACCCTGTCCCTGTACAGCAGGTCATTGTGCAGTTGTGCTTATCCTTGTACAAGCCTTATTTAAATTTTTTTCTGTTTTGATGGTTAAACTTGTACTCATGATAAGAGTATTATTACAGTTCTCTCAATAATTTTATTCACACATAGATGGATATGTATCTGTCTTCTATCTGTCTAGCAAAATTTTCTATCACCTGTCTGTCTGGTATCTGTATGTCTGTCTTTCCATTTATCTGTCCATCTAAGTATTACACTGAGTTAAGTGGTTTGAGCTCCTGGGCAGATACCATTTACTGAAGGGACGTGAAGAAAACTCACTCAATAAGGCATGTATTTTATCATTTAAATAATGAACAATAATATCTCCTTAATAAGGTGTGAATCTCAATAATTATAAGTAAATATTCAACTATAATAATTACTAGTAAACTACTTAAACAGTGTCTGTCAGTATATGCCTTTTACCTTGTCAGTTAAGTTAGTATCATTTACTATATGTATGCATAGACAGTGTTATCTGATCAATATATTTGTTGTTTGTTTTGTTTTCTGTAGGTGTGCTCCTGGCTACTTTGGAAATCCCATGAAAAGAGGAAGTATTTGTCGTCCATGTAACTGTGACATTTCTAAAACTTGTGATCATGTGACTGGTGGTAAGTACAGAGAGACTGAGTACGAAAGCCACAAATTCATACTGTGTTGAGAAAAAGAAAAAAAACAGGAAAAGAAAGTAAATCAGTTCTGTCACCTGCTAAATAGAAAAGGTGAAACATGTTTAGCTAGCCCTAATGATTGCTGGACCTTGATACTGAGGTTGGTAGGGCACATTTCACTGACTTTGTGCTAACTTGCACAACTTTGTCCCATTCATCAGTAGTTGTATAGAGTTTCGGATCAATTAAAGAAATTGTACCAGCAAGCATTTAGTTCACATCATGGAAAGAAAATAAGTATGTCATCGCTATTTACAAAATGTGGATTAAACAAGTTGCAAGAAAAACTGGAGGCTATACTAAAGACAGCCAAGCTTACGAATATATCACAGCTGAGATCACTGGGATTTTATCTATTACAAGTTTCTACCAACTTGTCTTTGTTATAGTAGTCACTGTAATTTTGGTTGTCCAGAAGATAATATCATGTTGTTATATATTTTATTCATTCATTGCCCATCAGACTGGCAAGTGATACACTGTCCTCTAGCTAAGGGCTGCTTTAGTGTGCACATTCCTAGAAGGTGCTATGATACTATGTGTATTTGCATTACAGCTGTTGATGATGCTACTGCCAAAATCCACAGAAAAGCCCTTAGCCTACTTATGAGGTGTAATGAACTTTCACTATATTTTTGTGGGCAATGTTTGCATGGGTAATAGATCACCAGTCTGTTTATGGTAACAGAAATTATATATTACTGATGGCCACGGCATGCTTTTAGTGCAAGCTGTAAAATATACTTTATAGGTTTAAGAAATGGAATCACCTAGTTAATAACTGTTATCTGAGCATCGCAGTAATACATAGTAAACATTTCATGAAAAGTGGTCACATATCCGAGTTTCCTGTCACTGTATTAAGGATTTTGACAGGCATTACTAATGCTGCATAGTGTCAGAAGTGTTAGTAGTAAAAAGGGTATTTGTTTTAGAGTTATTCTGTAGAGCAGAAATGTAATTTTATTTGAAATGTGTTTCTTTTTGAAGTGAAGTCACAATTTTGTCTGTTTGTTGTGTAACGTGTGAAGCTTTCAGACTATTTCATTCTTTTGAAGAAATGGTGGTCCATTTGCAATTTCCAAAAATTCTGTCACATGCAAAGCAATTTAGCAATAAATAAATAAATAATTTAGATGATTCATTGATAACAGGCAGAACAGGCTATAATAAATATGAAACAGAATGGGCTATTGTATATTAAATGATAAGACAAGGAGCAGGCTGTTAGGAGAAGCAGATTTAATCTTATCAAAAATTGTGGATATGTGATGAATGAGTGAAATTACTGTGGAAGAATCATTTCATAAGAATGTGTGAAAGAAAGAATGAGTGTTCATAATAGTTTTAATATTGCTGAGTGAAAACATGAAATTGAAATATTTGCTGGCAGTTATAAAATGGATATAGTTGATTCCATGGAGTCAGAGAGTAGAGTTACTGCATTAAAATAAGTAGTTTGACCCACAAGAGAAGCTCAGAATTGATAAATTGTCAAATTTAAATTAGACAGTGATGCATAATATAACATTTTATCTGGAAACACTATTAAAGAATGGGAGGTGAATTGCATCAATACCAAATCAGCATGGACATTACTGATATATTCAGGACACCAATTAATGCTAATGGGTCAGAAACTACTGATGATACTATAATAGTAGTGGATTAGAAAGGTAATTTGCCTACATTTTGGGCTGTTTGCCTTATGAGAAAGTTGGCATAGTAAAATGTGTTCATAGTATTTACTGAAAAATGATGATGCAAGTAAGCTAGCATAGCTACAGAAAGACATAGCAAAGATATCTTGCAAAACTATGTTGATTTTCCCAGGTTTGGGTAGTTTACCAAGAAAATATCATACTTGCATATGCCCTGATGCCATTTGAATAATACATGTCCAAAGGAAAGCACAAGTAGCTCTCAGGAGTAGAAATGATCAAACTTTAATATAAATGGAAGTTTTGGTGTCACTAAGAAGTAGTAACACTCAGTACAGTGCATGAATAGTGTGTTCACTAATTGAAAAAAGACAATATTCATATTTGTATTTATCCACAAAAGTAATTAAAACAGACCGTTCATTGCTTATGGTTATGGAAGTGGTCTCAAGTCTGCCAGATATTATTATTGTATTGCTGCAAACCAGGAATCCGACAGATAACTTAGAGGAGGAAAGTTCCACTTTGTATATATTTAATATGCCTTTAGGTAGAAATAGATTCTGCAGACATCCGTGTAGTACCTCATCTACACCAGACGTATTTCAAAGAGCAGTTGTACAAGTAATTGAAAGCTTTGAAGGTTTTGTGACCATAACTAATAAAATGAAGAACATGACAAGAGACTGTTACATCTGTTGAATAGACTGAACCAATATCACTTTTTGAATATCAGCAAGTGTCCATCTACAATCTTTTAAACTATATAGATGATGTTCTGATACCAGAAGGATTGAAGTCAGACTCATAGCAACTCAAAACATTAGTACAAATGGAAAAGCTAGAAGACAGACAGACAATTACATTTCTGGGAATGGTGCAGTATCATGAACAATTTTGTACTATGTCTGAGAAAATAGGTTTCTTAGAAAGCTGCTTGAAAATTCTATTTCTCTAGAATAGAGCAATGAACAGCAAAGGAGTTTTGAAACGCTCAAGAAGTTAGTAACAGAACAATACTGAAATATGATGATGCAAGTAAGCCCATTGTGTTACTATTAGGTGCACACCAGACTAGCATAGGAGCTTTGATCTTTTTTGTATGTTTTTTTATGACAATGAAAAAAAAAATTACCTTGGAAGGGTTCAAAAGTTTCACAAAACAAAATGGCTTTAAGCACTTTATGTGTTCATCACCATGCCAAAACAAAACAGATAACAGAGAGATTTACTTAAATGCTCAATAATGCTGTTATGGGAATGAGCTCTGATAATAAACCACCACTAAACAGCATAAACAGTGTTCTTTCTCTTTATTGAAGTGTATGTAATAACCACAGTCACAAATACAGTCATAGTAGTACAGTTTCTAAAGTGAAACCTGAAGTCATGTCTGGAGTTACTGAAGCCTAATATTCAGAGAGAGTACATCAAGCAATTCTGTCAGCTAAATGAGAAACACCCTATATTTTAGTAGCTAATAGCCACAGACTTACAAATGACAACCTGGTCAGACTGCCTCTTCAGCAGGACCTGTGGTATATATAGTAGATGTGGGAGAGCCAGGTGGATGTGGTATGGGGCTCAAATTCTTCAAGGCACCATGCTATCATAAAGCCTAATACCAATTTCAATACATTTGAATTTTTTGAAGGAGATACAGATGACCAGGTTTATGTCACTAGAAGAATGGCCGACCAGTACCATGTTTCAAGGCTGGAAGGCTAGAGTGCAGCTGCCACACAGCTTCAAATGGAGGATCGTATCATGTAGGTGGTTGATGTAATTATAGACACTATGGTCCCAAGACCAGTGCCGTTAAAGTGACACTGGCTGTAACAACTAAGAAAGCTCACCCAGATAATGCAACTGTGAGAGAAAACAGTTTGACTGAAAACTGATGCTAACATTAAAGTGTCATAACACAACAACAGTGTTTACACATATCAATGTATCTACTATGTTGCTAGTAGCTAAATGTGATTAGTTTATAATATATCTAGTTTATCTTTCAAATGGAATGGACCTTAGTAGATTAGGCATGTACTTGTGTACTTTGCTGCATGACAGCTGGTTAACAAACGGTCAAATCAGATTTAAGCAACATAAGCTCAAAAAAATCAGGAGTTAATCAGAAAGTAAAACTTCATAGTCTAAGCAAGTACAACAGTTTGCAATCTTCTCAAAGGTTGTGCAGCCTAAGACTGGTATGTATAAGTTGGGAAATACGGGGTCTTATCTCATTGCACAAACACTTCTTTATTAGACTGTAATAGTGTATATGTTGATTAACTGCTGATTCAGTGAGTTTGTATGATAAGCTCTGATTTGATAGATCATCATTCTTTCTTTCTTAGTGGACCTGTGTGCACACATTAGTGCAGATGTCACTGTGTAACATTAAAAAAGGAAAGAAACGTTAGCATTAACTCTTGCTTTGCTCTACGTTTATAATATGGCTATGCAGTGTGATGTGATTTTGACAAAAATATAACAGATACTCTTAATATTTATCCACTTCTGTCTTTAGTAAATGTAAGCTTTTTTCTTATTCTTATAGAGCATATGTGACGGTAGTACTGCTGTATTTTTTTAATTAAGATATGTACTCATTCATTACTCAATGAGAGACATACAAGCAGTAAATTAAAGATACTTTGCACACCTATTATTTTACTCTCTTTCAGACTGAGTGATATGCAGCTATTTAACTGGTTTAGGGAAATGCTTGTTTTAGATTTTCATTTGTTTTGCTTTCCCTGAGCCCCTGGGGATTGAATAGCAAAATAAAATTGCTTTTCCATTTGCTTTAGCCTTTAATGCTTAATACTTCTCCAGTAGATTTACTGAAATGTTATATTATCCCTTTCTCACTGCTTTATTTGTTTCACATACTTGGTAAGTTATTGACCAATTCACTGAGGCACTATTGCTCTCTGAGAATGTGTCTAAAACCATCGACATCCATGTCTTTTGTCATAATCATTGCTACAATATTTCAGAAAAATAAAGCTAGTGTACTTTTGCATTGATCTCAGAACAAAATGGTTATTTTGATAAAACAACCATCTCACTTTGTTCGCTGTGCTCTGTTCACTGAACCATGACTCCGGTAACTTTCCATGTGCTTGGAGGCATTAGCTTAGTTTTACCCTTAGAAAATATATGCAATTTGAACTTCATTTGACACATCCCTAGCATGCAGTAAAAAATGCATTGTGAAATATAAATGACAGATTGCTTACTTTCACATTAACATTTTAAAAAACATGTTTCTATTCTCCATTTGCAGAATGTATGGACCTGGAGCCCAAAGATACAGACACAGATAACTGTGATGGTAAGGAAAGATTCACCCAAGTTTCATTGATTACATGCTAATTTTGATTAGGATGTGTTGCTTAAATATGTTTATAATGCAAGAATTAGTCCTTGCATCTGACATACAGGATTTATTTTTTAGTGATTAGACTTAGTTACCTACTGTATGAAATCTCTTCAGTGAAACATCATATTTTCTGGTATCTACCATGCCAAATTATGTTCCTCTTTACTCTTTACACCCATTATGATTATAAGTTACCATGCCCCAGTTATTGCTTTGTAACGATATGTCCCTTCTGCGTTGCTGGGCTATGCAATGTCAATTAAAGTTTTACAGCTAGTTTATGCTTCATATAATAACATTCATAATGTGTTTGATACTGTCTAAGTGCAGAATAATTGGGGAAATAGTTATATTTTCACCTGATCAAGGGCTGCTAACAGCAAAATAAAACAGTTTTTAAGGTCTGGATGATTTTATGGAGCTTCTGAGAGCTGCATTTTGCAGCTTTATCCAAGGTTTGACAGTCTTGGAATTACTGTCCTTAGATAATGGGTGCAGTGTATCTCCATCTGTATATTGAGTGTTGGATGGAGTCACCCTATAAAATATAGTTCCAGTCAAATTATATTTGGTCTGTGGGATTTTGATAGCCTGTACCATATTAGAGGAAGCACACTAAAAATAACAGTGAGTAATAACATTCATTTATAAATATTTTAACTTCTATAAATATCAGACAAGTGTGACCACTCCCCTGGTGCAACCAATAACCCACTTATTACTACAGTGGCGGAGCCACACTGTCCTTACCATTGGATCTGTCTGACCACTAGACTCATTAACATGTGCCATCAGTCAGTTAATGAGATATTGTATTCTTGGCTAACCTCATACTCAAAGAAAATTTAAATGGAGGAAAAAGAAATCAACAGAACAAGTAAAACAGTTGCCCCCGTGCTTATTCAGTTATAAACTTCTCACATTTAAACTGCTTTACTGCAGCACAGAGTACAGCAAATTCTATACTGCCATTATGTTACACTGAAACAAAAATGCTGTGTGTGGTCCACTCTTCACGCATCCTAGGAGTGAATTAGACAAGGCAGTTCACACAAGTTGCACAGTTTTTTTATGAAGTACAACCAGCATGAGAAGCACCATGAATGGCATTGAGTTCACATTACCACTGAAGTACTTGAGAAATATGCTGCTGTGCTTTTTGGTGGAGAAAGGACATCTACAGGAATATATTACAGTAAGGACCTGTCCTGCAGCACTGCAGTGCACAGTCTACAGGAATATGTTACAGGAAGGACCTGTCCTGCAGCACTGCAGTGCACAGTCTACAGGAATATGTTACAGGAAGGACCTGTCCTGCAGCACCGCAGTGCACAGTCTACAGGAATATGTTACAGGAAGGACCTGTCCTCCAGCACCGCAGTGCACAGTCTACAGGAATATGTTACAGGAGGGACCTGTCCTGCAGCACCGCAGTGCGCAATCTACAGAAATATGTTACAGGAAAGACCTGTCCTACAGCACCGCAGTGCACATTCTACAGAAATATGTTACAGGAAGGACCTGTCCTGCAGCACCGCAGTGCACAGTCTACAGGAATATGTTACAGGAAAGACCTGTCCTGCAGCACCGCAGTGCAAAGTCTACAGAAATATGTTACAGGAAAGACCTGTCCTGCAGCACCGCAGTGCAAAGTCTACAGGAATATGTTACAGGAAGGACCTATCCTGCAGCACCGCAGTGCAAAGTCTACAGGAATATGTTACAGGAAGGACCTGTACTGCAGCACTGCAGTGTACAGTCTACAGGAATATGTTACAGGAAAGACCTGTCCTGCAGCACCACAGTGCAAAGTCTACAAGAATATGTTACAGGAAAGACCTGCCCTGCAGCACCACAGTGCACAGTCTACAGGAATATGTTACAGGAGGGACCTGTCCTGCAGCACCGCAGTGCGCAATCTACAGAAATATGTTACAGGAAAGACCTGTCCTACAGCACCACAGTGCACATTCTACAGAAATATGTTACAGGAAGGACCTGTCCTGCAGCACCGCAGTGCACAGTCTACAGGAATATGTTACAGGAAAGACCTGTCCTGCAGCACCGCAGTGCAAAGTCTACAGAAATATGTTACAGTAAAGACCTGTCCTGCAGCACCACAGTGCACAGTCTACAGGAATATCTTACAGGAAGGACATGTCCTGCATCAAGAAATCTGCACAAAGCCTGACAAAATGGGGGGACAAAGGCCCAAAAATAGGGACATATTTAAATATTGCTCTGAAAAAGTTAGAATGTTGCTAGAGTAACAGGGTTTAACATACATTTTCTGAAGGATTTGAACTCTGAAACTCAAACGTATGTCATTATTTAGTGACTTTCAGCTCATCCCACTTATTTTCCAAAAAACACACATTTTTTGAGGAATTGACTAAAAATGTGAGCCAAACCATCTGGACATTCTGCAAAAATCTGCAGACTTGAGAGGTATGCTCCTGCTGCATTACGTTTTCCTCAACTTATGCAGTGGTGTAAATTATCATGTCCTATCGGATGATTACCAGCTGATGCACTGTAACTACCCATTTCATCAACCCCTGAATAGTTCACAGCAAAAGCAGCTCTAAATAAGAAAACAATCCACATTGTCACATGAGAGTCAATGGTTTATTCATTTGCACAGGTAAAACTATGAATGTATTCATACTATGGTGTTGGGTTGGAATTTGTGAAGATTAATAGATCATTTTCTGTTCTCAGTGAAGCACTAAAACATAGCCATGCTAGTGTTTTCTATCTTAGCATATCATTAACACCCTTTAGACACCAGGGGGTAACAACTAGATCTTTCTTAAAATTATAAACATTTATACTGAGCTATCACTACACATACTTAAAGGAGTTAAGGGGATTGCATTTCCAGGGCTGTCAGCCCAAAGATAAAATCTAAGTATTATTTTGCACCAGTATTAACTTAATGATATTTAAAATTATGGACTTTATGATAGACAGCCACCCTGCTTCCTCTGAGTTCCTTTTGGTGTTTAAGTGTTAATCAGGGGTTGTGGTTAGAAATATGAGACCCTTATTCCATTCCTTTTATTTGTTTGTTTTTTGGCAATGAGTAAATGCACTCTAATTTGCATATACATATACAGTTAATAAATGATAGATTGCAGTGGAGCCATGAGTTGTGACTATTGGTTCCTCGAGGTAACCTGCTACTGTTCTAAAGTTCTTGTATAATGTGAAATATTGTGTAATATCATGTAATATCGTGGCTACCCATGATATGTCCAAGCAACAAGGATATGCATTTTTATGCTCTTCAATTTTATTTCTCTAGAGTCTGAAATGATGGAATTCCATAGAAAATAAAAAACTTTGATTATTTGCATTCTTTAGCATTTTATGTTATCCTGTATACTCCAACTTAATTATCAATGTGTTTTGTAGCTTGTGATAGCTGTGTTACCACCCTGTTGTCCGACCTTAACAACATGGAAACCGAGCTTCTGAACATCAAAATTCGGATCCAGAATGCTAGTGCGAGTTCCATGTCACGTGAAAGGATGAAAAAAATTGAAGCGCTTACTAGAAATGCTAAGGTATATAACTGTTAAATCAAGCTACATTTTTGTAGAACTCTAGAAATGTTAAGGTATATAACGGTTAAATCAAGCTACATTTTTGTAGAACTCTAGAAATGCTACGGTATATAACTGTTAAATCAAGCTACATTTTTGTAGAACTCTAGAAATGCTAAGGTATATAACTGCTAAATCAAGCTACATTTTTGTAGAACTCTAGAAATGCTAAGGTATATAACTGTTAAATCAAGCTACATTTTTGTAGAACTCTAGAAATGCTAAGGTATATAACTGTTAAATCAAACTACATTTTTCTAGAACTCTAGAAATGTTAAGGTATATAACGGTTAAATCAAGCTACATTTTTGTAGAACTCTAGAAATGCTACGGTATATAACTGTTAAATCAAGCTACATTTTTGTAGAACTCTAGAAATGCTAAGGTATATAACTGTTAAATCAAGCTACATTTTGTAGAACTCTAGAAATGCTAAGGTATATAACTGTTAAATCAAGCTACATTTTTGTAGAACTCTAGAAATGCTAAGGTATATAACTGTTAAATCAAGCTACATTTTTGTAGAACTCTAGAAATGCTAAGGTATATAACTGTTAAATCAAGCTACATTTTTGTAGAACTCTAGAAATGCTAAGGTTTATAACTGTTAAATCAAGCTACATTTTTGTAGAACTCTAGAAATGCTAAGGTATATAACTGTTAAATCAAGCTACATTTTTGTAGAACTCTAGAAATGCTAAGGTATATAACTGTTAAATCAAGCTACATTTTTGTAGAACTAGCACAATTTACTGCTGCATTTGAGGGAGTGGTTACCTCTCATCGTGTATAACTTTCTTGCAGTTTTATTGTGCTTTATTTTAGTTACATAATTACTAACAGGAGAAGTAGACTAATTCTTGAGAATGCTTTTAAGCTACAATCTGAGACACAAGTATACATTACTGTCAGTCGTACTGATTATTAATTATATGAAATGCATTGTTTTGACTTCCATGGTTGTAAATACTTTTATTTGTGTAGTATAAGTTAATTCATCCATTTACATAAGTGCATGACTGTGTCTCTGTGCCATGATCTGTAAGAATGAATTTAAGCAAATATTTTTGATATCTGAAGAGAGGTGCATATAGCATGCAAATATTATTTAATTACTTTTTACCCCATTACTAGTTAATCAGCATAACACATCATGTTTAGATGAGTTTAGTAGTTATAGATGTTATCTTCAGCCATTCTGCTTCATTGAAAGTATTTTTATTTCCATCCCAGTCAGAAGCATAACACCTAGTTCGGCACAATCCATCTCCACCAAGCAATCAGTCCTGTTTCTGAAAACCAGCTCTCACAGAAGTTTTCTAGCCATCACACTGTGATGTTGTTAATAATGACCATTGTCACAAACACTGACACTCGATGCAGGTCATGTCCACTGACCTCATAGCTTACATATTTAATTGCAGTTCTTTGTCAGAAATAGTGAGAGCAGAAATAGTTATGCCCTTGCACAATATTTACATCTCTCACCACTGGACCCCTCTCTACGATCTTCCCTATACAGAGCACTATAATATTCTAAGTTTCTTTCCTTTGCTAGTTATGACACAAAGAAAGGAATGGACACTACATAAATCATATAGCCTTAGCTGTACATGAAATGCATGAGCCAAGTTCAAAATCTACTCAGAGGTATATTTAACTCCTATTCAATGTTTCTACCAAATGATCATACTCCATTCACTTTGCTCATTTGCTCATGTATGGAGTCCATCCTCCCATTTAATTATCAGCAATCACATAGTAATGACTGTTACAAACACTTGCAGAACAATCTTTCCTTTCTTAATGTTAACTGTTGCAGCCAGTTGTATGTATTTACAGTTTACACAAACAGGAGTATATGTGTATAAAGAGTAATGTATGTACACATACACACACACACACACACACACACACACACACACACACACACACACACACACACACACACACACACACACTTGAAACAGCATGCAACAGAGTCATACACTTCACAACTGCTTAGCAGAAGTGCAAACCCTACAAATGCAAGCCACCCCACCCACCCACAGCTCTGACAAATTAATTGCAGTTTCAAATACAGTCAATGCTGAAAATCACTACGTATTCCTCTGTGTTAGCAAGCACAGATTCACTCTTCTGAGTATTGCACTTATGGTGCTTTTGCCTTAGAACTAAGGCTTGTCAGTGATGTGGTGTTTCCATAACATATTTAGCACTAGTTTCCCGTCTCACATACTCTGTCAGTGAAGCTTTAACTGACATAGCTCCTGTCCCATAGCATTTGTTGGTGCACTGTTAAAATAAAATGACCTTTCTACATATCCTGCTAAGGTGTAGTATAACAAGTCATATCCAACTCTCAGAAAATAACTATTAGTGTCACCTCTTGAGCTACATAAATGTATTAAAAAGTAATCTTAACATGTTTTTCCTTATATATTTTATGCTGATTACATATACTTACCTGCCTTGACGATATCAACGTAACTATTACAACCATTACTGATGTGATACTCACTACTATTGCATTATGGAATAATAACCAAGTAATTTTGCTAAATTTTCTGTTTTCTTTATTCTATTTTCCTTTTCATTAGTTTGTATAATGCATTTCCTGGATGTATTATCTGCTTATAAACCTACAAAATATACAAATCATTATGCCTTTTTGATTTACATGTTCTATGGGTGCTTTCCTTCGTTGATTTACATGTTCTATGGGTGCTTTCCTTCGTTGATTTACATGTTCTATGGGTGCTTTCCTTCGTTGATTTACATGTTCTATGGGTGCTTTCCTTTGTTGATTTACATGTTCTATGGGTGCTTTCCTTTGTTGATTTACATGTTCTATGGGTGCTTTCCTTCATTGATTTACATGTTCTATGGGTGCTTTCCTTCGTTGATTTACATGTTCTGTGGGTGCCTTCCTTCATTGATTTACATGTTCTATGGGTGCTTTCCTTCGTTGATTTACATGTTCTATGGGTGCTTTCCTTCGTTGATTTACATGTTCTATGGGTGCTTTCCTTCGTTGATTTACATGTTCTATGGGTGCTTTCCTTCGTTGATTTACATGTTCTATGGGTGCTTTCCTTCGTTGATTTACATGTTCTATGGGTGCTTTCCTTCGTTGATTTACATGTTCTATGGGTGCTTTCCTTCATTGATTTACATGTTCTATGGGTGCTTTCCTTCGTTGATTTACATGTTCTATGGGTGCTTTCCTTCGCTGATTTACATGTTCTATGGGTGCTTTCCTTCGCTGATTTACATGTTCTATGGGTGCTTTCCTTCGTTGATTTACATGTTCTATGGGTGCTTTCCTTCGTTGATTTACATGTTCTATGGGTGCTTTCCTTTGTTGATTTACATGTTCTATGGGTGCTTTCCTTTGTTGATTTACATGTTCTATGGGTGCTTTCCTTTGTTGATTTACATGTTCTATGGGTGCTTTCCTTCGTTGATTTACATGTTCTATGGGTGCTTTCCTTCGTTGATTTACATGTTCTATGGGTGCTTTCCTTCGTTGATTTACATGTTCTATGAGTGCTTTCCTTTGTTGATTTACATGTTCTATGGGTAGCTTTCTTTCCTGGTTCCCCATTGAAAATAAGCCTTACCCACTAGGTCTAATCCAGTTTAACAAAACAGAAATAAGCATGTGTATGTATATATCTATACATATATAGCTATACACACACATTATATATATATATATATATATATATATATATATATATATATATATATATATATATATAAAATGTGTGTGTATTATTTGAACTATTGTTGTTTTTGGTATTATTTTTGCAAACTGTAACATTATTGTTCTTAAAATGTTTGTGCAATACTTTGGAGGTTTTTCCCCTAGCCTCTACTGAAAATAGGCTCCTACCCAGTCTTACTTTCCCAGTAATCAAATGCCAGTAAGTAAATAAATGTGACTGTCTCATCAGATATCAAAGAGCAAAGCTAAAAAGAATATAGAACAAACATTTTTTTTTCAAAGGGCAAACCTCCCTGCACTCCCTACACCCTGTGCTAGCTATGCATACCAACTGCAAAATCAAACTGCAGTGGGGAAAGGGCAAATTCCCAGACTCCGCTGTACCATGATCTCACTCACAAAGTTGCTGGCAGGTTATAAAACAAGGCAAAAAGAACATTCTCTCTTTTAGTGTTTGCTCTTACAGACTGCAATCATATATATATATATATATATATATATATATATATATATATATATATATATATGTGTGTGTGTGTGTGTTTATATTAGACAAACACACACTCACACATGACTAGCAACAGTGTCTATCCCTTCTTTCAAGAATGTATGATCATGCACTGATAGATGTATCCTCAGGTGAATTTGAACTCCATTGCTGGACACGCATTGATGTTTACAAAAATTACAGATGTCTTCATAGGGAACAGCTACTTGCAATCTTGGGTTTCTCTTGATTTATGGAGTCTGTGGTGCCACTGTAGCCATAGACATACACAGAGAGAAAGGAGAATGCAAATATTGGAAGCATACACCCAAACTACATATCTGTAAGTAAGGCGTGCAGAGGAAAAAGCTTCCAAGTGGTACTTGTGTGCCATCACAAGCTCCCTTCCATTTAACACTTTGGCTTTTTTATCAGTAAAGAGTCTTGTCAGCAGCAATGATGAAGCAATGATGCATGTGAACCAATACACACACACACACACACACACACACACACACACACACACACACACACACACACACACACACACACACACACACACACACACACACACACACACACACACACACACACACACACACACACACACACACACACACACACACACACACACACACACACACACACATCAACCTTGCATGCAGCAAATGATGCTTGGCTACCCTGAAGCATCTTGTGGTCATTTGAAACAATAAAAAAATAAGCCTAGAGTAAGGAGTAACAAGATCAAATCAACAAAATTGTTAACACTGTGTAATTAAAATATGTGACTTTCTCACTTAGAATGCAAGTGTTGATTCATGTACAGATTCTCTTTTTGTCCCATATGATGTCACAGTGCTAAACATCCTATATGCTTAGATAAGTCACAATGTATACATTAATGGTATTTAATAACTGAAGTAATGTAGCTTAGATGACTTCTTAAATATATTGTTTTTCCTGTTTTGAATTGGCTGCAGCATAATCTTGTCTTGCATAATACAGAGCATCTGATTGTCTGTTTCTAGATGTAAAAAACAAATGCTGTCATATTTACCTTGTTGCTTTGTAGGCATATATGTATTTCACAAATGTCTGTTAGTGTGTTAGCCTGTACCAAACACAAGAGCACCAATATTTTATAATAGCTGGCTCAGGTATCGAGTTCTAATGCTTCATGTTAGAGGTTATTGTTCCTTGCAGAAATCCTTTTATGCCTATATTTAGCATAGTTCATAGCATGATAATTACTTTCCGTTTTATGCATTGTAGATCTTGGTTGACAGATACCGACTTACAGTTAATTCTCAAAAGATGACCATAAGTGAACTGGAGACAGATACCCTCAATCTAAACCAAGACATTAACATCCTGGAAAATAAGGTAATATCTAGTGAACTTTGTTGCTAGATTAAAGTTGCAGCAGTTTGCCTGATAAGTCATGTAATTATTTATATCTATCCCCTTTTTAAGGTTAACTTTAATTCAAGAGAGGCTCAAAGGCTTCTGAATGAAATAGATAAAACCAAGGAACAATCAGAAGACTTATTCAGAAGGTTGCAGATCATCATCAGAATTATTCAAGGTAATGGTAACATAATGAACTACAGGGAATCTTTCACAGACATATAATGTGTGTGTAAGCTTGAAACGGATCATTCAGATGTACAAAAATGACTTTAATCCCTACTAGACTTGTAAACTCTGTGAATGGAGGCTGCTGTTACAGGGTCACTATAGGTGTTTTATATGACTTGTAAGTATTAATAAATGGTTGGTAACCTGTCAATGGTATCGAGGGACATGTCAACACAATGTAAGCTCTAAAAATTAGATATCTCCTATTTCTAGATGTAAATAGTTCAATACCCAAAGAATCTAGTCTAAACTATCTGCAGCCTGCGGTATCTACAGCATTAACATGAGAGACTGCTGGTACATCTTGCATATGCTTTTATAACCTTCCTGGTATTTTCAGCCAGCAGAGCCTCAAAATATGAACATCCCTCTAAGGATTTCTTCTGACAAACCTTTTTCAGAGTATTTCTTATAGGAAGCGACCGCTTTCTATTGACAGGCAAGATTTTAGATATTCCCTAACTTCAGTAGTACTTCACCACTGTTGTAGCATTTAATTTCAGCATTGCTCAGCTGACATTTTTGATGCATTTTTATTCTGAATGATAGTTGCTTATCCTAATGTTCACATTCAGGTATAATTTAATATACTAGAATAATTAATTCAGCATTATTCCAGTGTCTAAAATGTCATCAAGTAAGATTGCCACCCCACCTGCATTTTCTCTGTAAACCAAGACAATGACCTAAAAAGATGGACATTCTGCCATTACTTCAGCGTAACAACCACCTGTAGATATAGAAAAACTTTGCATCTGGAATAATCCTAAAGGGAAGCTACAGAGGAAGCTAAAATAAAGAGAACCTCTGTCATTTTCTGTGAAAAAGAGGAACAACCTATAAAACTTTGCATAAAAATTGTGCAGAAAGGAAGATGTGGAGGGGATTGTAAGGGAAAGAAAATCTTTTTTGTCATTTTTAGTCTGCATGTCCTCCCTGTGGTCTCGTGGGTTTTCTCCGGGTGCTCCAGTTTCCTCCCACATCCTAAAGACATGCTGTAGGTGGATCGGACACTCTAAATTGGCCCTAGGTATGAGTGTGTGCGTGTGTGTGCCTTCTGTGGAAGGTTGGGCACCGGGCTGGCAACTAGACACCGTAAAACTCCACTGCCAATCATGAGCAGACAGGTGATCCGCTGTGGCGACCCCTAACTGGGAAAAACCGAAAGAAGAAGAAGTACAAATAGGAAGAAAAAAATAAGAAAATATTTCCCTAAAAATCAGCTTTGGAGCACAAAAGTAAGTGCAGACAACGTTTCTTAGGTTAGTCCATGGCCTATTATTGAATGAAGCATTCCTTGTCATACTATCCATGTTATAGTAATTACAGTACTGGAAAAAGTCCATATGGTTCCATGTTTAGCATGCCCCCCCCCCCCCACCCCACACACACACACACACACACACTGCTGCATAGTGTCAAGCAGTGTCACCCCTCCTGGTATAGCAACTCTCACTCTAATTGCATCAGAGATGTTCCCCTTCTCATCTCATTATTTAAAGGACACAGTCCGCCATCTCAGCTGAAGTTGTCAGGCATCTGTATTCAGTTGATATTACCAGTGTCAGCCCAACATCTCAGCTGCAGTTGTCAGGCATCTGTATTCAGTTGATATTGCCAGTGTCAGCCCAACATCTCGGCTGAAATTGTCAGGCATCAGTATTCAGTTGATATTCATCAGTATTCAGTTGATATTACCAGTGTCAGCCCAACATCTCAGCTGAAGTTGTCAGGCATCAGTATTCAGTTGATATTACCAATGTTACCACAGTCTGCACCAGTGACTCTAAGCGCTTCTGCCATTATCTCTACTTTATGCTGTCAGACATGGTTTCACTAACCAAATCTGTAGAAAGCTAAAGTCTCCAAGTTCAAAGATAGTTAGGATGTGATCTCATATTAGGTACTGGTTTTATTTACTTACCATTTGTTAACTTGGTTGATGTACTGCTCCTTTGACCCTTTTTAAGCATGATTTGGACCATTATAGCAATTTATTGTAAAAAGAAGTTCTGTACTTACCATAATGTTCGATCTATGTTGTCCTTTTTCACTCTTCCTCAACTTCTGGAATTGACTCACCCATTTTACTAGCTCGTGCCCTCCAACAAACGCTTGTGCTCCTTCCCTACCTATAATATACCACCCCTAACATCCCTCAGATCTTATGTGCAGCCTGATGGTAAGGCTATAAAAGAAATGCCATAACAAAGGACATAAGTGTCCTGAAAAGTATCATTCCTCCAGTAATCAGTTATGGAAAAGTGGAGGGGGGTGGTGGGTGAGGAGTTGAGGAAGAATGAAAATGGACAACACAGATGGAACGTTATGGTGAGTACATAACTACTTTATCTGATGCTGTCAATTTTCATTCATTCTTCAACTGATGGGGCAGAGTCCCCAGAATTCCTTGGTTGATTCTAAGGAAAGATATTCCTGAGTACGGTTGAGCCAAAGGCTGCCATTCTTCTCGAGACCTGATCTATTTTGTAATGAGTGATAAAGGTATGAGTATTTGACCAAGTTGCAGCCACACATATATCATCCATAGAGGCTCTAGACTGGAATACAGTGGAAGTAGCCATAGATCAGGTTGATTCGGGAGATTCAGTTTATTACAGATTAAGGAGAAGCAGTCTGTCAGCCATCTAGCTGAAGTTACCTTTGTAACTGATTCCGCCCAGCTTATTATGTGCAAAGAGAACAGACAGTTGAGCTGTCTTTCTAATCCCTTTTGTTCTGTATAGATAGAAATGTAATTGCCTATGAACATCCAGTAAGTGCAGCATATAGTCCCCTTTGTTTTTACATTTTGGGAAGAATACTAACAGGTTAATAGCCTGGTTAATGCTGGATTCTGACACCACCTTAGGAAGGAAGGAAGCATTGGTATATAACGTGACCCTGTCCTTATGAAAAATAAATATGGAGGCATAGAAGATAATGCTTGAGGTTTTAAATTCTTTTAGCAGATGTAATTGCAACTAAAAAGGTGTTTTTCCAGATTAAAAATGTTAGATCACATCTAGCTGCAGGTTTAAAGGGGGAATGAAATTAAGGCTTGCAGTACCAAATTTAAATCCCATGGTAGCATGGGGTCATTACAAGGAGGAGTTAGCAGAAGACTACCTTTCAAAAAGGCTTTGCACAATTTAGAGGAAGTCAGAGAAAATTTTTGAAATCCCACATGAAAGTTAGAAATCGCTGCAAGGTGAACCTTTAATAGTTGATGAGCTACCACCCTCACTAAGCAAATTCACCAAAAATTCAAGAACAGAATGAATTGGAGCAGAAAAGGAGTCTATCTGATTCTTCTCTGCCCAAAAAAATGGACCTTCAACATTTAGTCCTGCAGACTTTCATAGTAGAAGGCTTATGGGAAGAAGGTAAAGGTATGGAATGGACAGGGGAAGAGAGCATTGGTTGCTTGGCTATTAATGGAACTGGAGAAACCATGCTGTTAGTTTGAGATTTGCGCTATCTAGATGAACCATGCCTGCCTGGTGGGACAGAAGGTCTGGAATTGGATCCAGAATCCAAGATGGGTACAGTAGATGAGGCCAAAGGAAGGGAAGCCAAATTTATCAAGGCCAGTAAGGTGCAATGAGGATGACTTTGCTCTTCAACCTGTCTGCCTTCTGAAGGAATTTGGGAATTAGAGGAGTAGGATGATAAGCATATACAGGGGTGTGGGGCCAGTTGTGAAGTAGAGCATCCCTCTGTGATTCTCCTGGTGGGGGAATCAGGGCAAAGAAGCTGGTGCACTTATTGTTTGGGGGAGATGCAAAAAGATCACAGCAAGAGAAAAAAAAGGAAATCCTTAGGCTGCAGTGTAAAGCAAAAACACTAAAAACCAAAAACACTGTAAGGCGGAAACAGACCACCTCAGAAAACACTTAAGTGTAATAAAAGTTTAATGAACACTTTCATCAAAAGACTTCTTCAGAAAATAAAACAGTAAAGATGTATGAAACATTTTAAATACAAATTTAAAATGATGAGTACCAGTCACGTTCTTTACACAATTAATACAGAATTAAACAATCATTACCATGCTAAGGTTAACCTTTTACTGAGAAAACATCTAATATTAATCGTATCATTTAAACTTGGTGGCTGATCTGCTGCCAACCTAATCTGCCAAGGTGTGTCGTTTCTTCTCCATGGTCTTTATAACTTCCCCTTCTCATATCCTGCATTACTAGCTCTAAAACAGAAAATAGAAATTTTTTTGCATTTTGTGGTGTGTCTAAATAATGCATGTTTATTGTCATTTGATTTAATTTAATAGAGATGCTCCTTAATGCTTTTTCTTAAGCTCTGAGTGGTCATCCCTATGTGAAAACGTGGGCACCCATAGCATATCGCTATGTAAATAATACCTTTATTGTTACAGTTAAATCTACCTGAAACTTTGATAGTAGATGACAAAAGTTATAAAGCTGTATATTTCCCCTCATAAATCTGCTTGCAAACTGTACAATCATTACATTTAAAGGTCCCCCCAAACTTTTCTGGGTAGCAGCGGGTCTATTTTCATGCTGGCACTTTCAAATAGCTGTTTCTTCTTATGTTCCATTTTATAAACAAAAAGAGGTCCTTTATCCACTATATCCCTGATGCCATGGTTTCTGTTTTGTTTATTTTCTGAAGAAGTCTTTTGATGAAAGCATTCATTAAACTTTTATTATGCTTAAGTGTTTTCTGAAGTTGCCCATTTTCACCTTACAGTGTTGTTGTTTTTTAAAGATCACAGCAAGGTTGACCACAATGACTGAAAATCATTTTTGTCACTTCGAAGTTGAGAGACCACTCATGAGCTAGTAAGATGGATCTGCTGAGTTTGTCTGCTATCACAGTGGACTTCCTCAGAATGTGCATTACTATTAGAAAGCAGTTGGAAGATATCACCCAATACCACACTCTGTGGGCTTCTCGACATAAGGAATAAGATCTGGTTCCCCCTTGCTTGTTGATGTACCAAACTGCTGATGTGTTGTCTGACTGGACTGCAATAGTCTCAAGAGAGAGAGAGAGAGAGAGCCTTGGAATGCCCGCAATACTAAAAACACCGCTCTCATCTCCGGAACATTGATATGCAAGTTGGCATCGGGAGACCAAGTGCCTTGGAATCTCTTCCCCAGAAATGCCCCCCACCACCCAATCTGGGAACCATCCATGTTCACTATGGCCTTGGACTGAGGGAGGATGAAAAGACGACCTTATAGGAGCTGCTCTGACTGTATCCACCAGGAAAGGTATCGTTTGCATACATGGGTTATTCTTATCGACCATTGTATTGCTAACATCCGTTGAAGAATTCTCATGTGGAAACTTTCTAAAGGGACTAAAATTATTGCCGCTGACATTGATCCCAGGACTTGCAGACTCAATCAGGCTGAAATTTTATACTTACTAAACAACAGAAAAAAAGAAAAAAAAACCTACAGAAAAAGAAAAAAAAAAATCAACTGCAGAAGCATAAAATCCAAAAATGTTTAATACTCCAGCGTCTTGACTAACAAGCCTTTCACAGACTTCACTGTGAAAGGCTTGTTAGCGGAGGCACTGGAGTATTAAACATTTTTGGATTGTATACTTCTGCAGTTGGTGTTTTTCATTTTTTCTGTGTTTTCTTATGAAATTTTATACTGCAAATTATTTTCCTGACTTGCATCCTTATTGTTTGCACTCTTGACAGAGGAAGAGAAGCTACCATAGATACTGTGTTGAACACTGCTCCTATGAATTCTAATGTCTGGGTTGGTGGCAGATGAGATTTGTTGTAATTTATGGTTATTCCAAGATGCAAACGGGTCTGTAACACCTGAACTATCAGTCGATGCCTGGTTGGGGCAGTAATGAGCCAGTCGTCTAAATATGGAAACACCATATGCACTTGATGAACATCCAGGGGGCTGTGGTGAGACCAAAGGGCAGTGCTCTGAACTGATAGTGACTGACACCCAGCTGGAAGCTCAAGTATCTTCTGGGTCATCTGTTCATCTTTATGTGATAGTACATATCCTGGAGTTCTATCTGCTCATCTTTATGTGATAGTACATATACTGGAGGTCTATCAAACACATCCAGTCATCCTTGCCAAGAAAGGGCAGAATGGACTGAACCATGACCATTGGAAACCTTGTGTCAAACCGACTTGTTCAGTACACACTGAGATCCAAAAGTGATCTCCAGTCACCTGTTTTCTTTGGTACTAAAAAAGAATCTTGAGTAAGTTCTGGATCTATTTGGTCTGGTGGGACCTCTTGGATGACTTTTTTTCTAGCAGCTTTTGGATTACTATTGCTGCTGCTTTCCCCTGATTGAGTGGAACATTGGGGATTTTTCTTGATAATAGAGGAAGTAGGGAAAAGGGAATTATATAACCTATAGAAATAGTTCTATGTACCCAACTGCCTTTTGTTATATTTAGCCAGGCTGTCTGGTGCAGAGATAAGAAACCTCTGACTGCCTCCAGAGGTAGGCAGATGAGCCTCCATTCAGGAGCACTGAAATGGTCTATTGGAAAAGGAATCTCTAAACCCCTGGTTTTGCAGGCCTTTTCTGCCTTGGGGGCATTGTCTTCCATTATTGCCCCCCCCCCCTGCCCCTGAGGGAACTCATTCCATGTGTGCCCTGGAAAGGACCCTGAGATTTCCTGAACCACATTTTCCAACCTCCCCTTTCATTCCTGGAAAAGTTCCTTTGAGGGGTCGAAAAACACATGCCCACTGCAGAGAAGGTTTTTCCATATTTCTCACACCTGGAGAGTGTGTCCTTTACTGTGGAGCCAAATAAGGAAGTGCTGTCAAAGGGTGCATTGATGAACGATCATTTGAAGGGCTCCACAAAGTCACACAGGTGCATCCAGGCATGTCTCCTGATGGAAATGACTGAACGCACAGCCCTTGAGGCACCTTCTGCAGCATACAAGATAAGCCTCATAGACAAATTGGATATAGCTTGTAGGGTAGCCAACTGAGAGGCTACTGAAGATTGAGCCTCAGCAGTTAACTCTCTAATCAAATGTCTCTGTGGCCTAGTAAAATGTGCTAAGTATTTCAGCGATTTAAGTTTGAATGTCATTGAAGCATAAACATGCTTCCCAAATCTGTCTATCGCTCTTCACTCTGTATTAGGAGGCTAGACAGTGGAACTCTGTTCAGTGAGTTCCTTTATTGTAGCCACCTACATAACCATGGCATCTACTGGAACCCCTTTACTCCAATATTCCCAGCCTACTGGTGGAGGCAGAATCCGGATTGGTCTTTTAGGGATTGGCTAAATCATATCAGGTTCCTTCCATGCCCACTTTGAAATTAAATCAATACATTCTTCAGCTGGTAGAGTAACCAAAGAGGTATATGGGCCAGAACCAAATGCTTCCAAAAATACTGCTTCCACAGGAGAAGGGTCTTGGGAAGATCAGCCATCCTTTTACTTTGGGATCTCAAGAATGTCTTCAAATGAGATGTCATCAGGTGGTGATTTTGGGGAGCCCTCTCCCTCATCAATATCAGCATCGTGGGTGACTGACTCCTGAAAAGCGTCCAGATGCCTCCTTTTACAATTTCTGTTCCTATGGACCTCCTTTGTGGGGTAGTCTGGAGAAGTATCGAAAGAGATCAAAATACCTGCTGGATAGACTGGATGCTTTGAGCTGGCTGTCCCCGTGGGATAGAATGTTGAGGATCATGGTGCAAAGTCATCTGAGAAGTAGAAGGAGGATCCAGGGGGGAAGCATCCATCTGACCTGCTGGAGCAGAAAACACTGTCTTCACTACCTCAAAGGCAGACTGCACCAGGTTGATGGAAGCCAATGGAGCCAAGAAAGAGAGTTTCTGCCTCGTCATCTGCCTCTGCCACAAGAGCAATCCACCTGAGGTGGAAGTTGGAGCCAAGCTGTCCAGTGACAAATTCCAAGAGGAGGAGACGGCTCCAAAAACCTTAAAGTTGACCCCATCCTCTCAGATACGACAGGGAAGCTTTGGCTCTAAGAGTCATCTGGCTTCCAGAATATTGGAGCTGGTGCACTTAGAGCAATAGTCAGATCAAAGACAATGTTCTCTTCGGATCTGAGCCAGATGGACCAGAACACCCAGATCCAAGGGCTCCAAAACCACATATTGAATTAGAGAAGGAGCCATTATCGTGGAGTGGTAGATGGATGGATGTCCTGACCTGAATGGGTAGGAACCATGAGAACTCCCTTTTGAATTTGCTGCATGAAAAATTTCCTCATCATCCTCTCCACATTTGCTTCCGTAAGACTCATAAAAGAACAAGAGGATACCTGGGATGGCGATTCTGAGTGCCTCTCTATAAAGGGAGAGGGCACCCTGGAAGGAGCCAGATCCAGACTTGATGAATATCTGATCCGTGGTAAGAGCTTTGGATCTGAAGATGTAGGATCCCAGATACGTTTGGTGGATCCGTGGACGTAGGATCCAAAATATGTGTGGTTGGATCCAATGATGGTCAGATCAGTTGTTGCTTTGGATCCAGTTTTTCTTTCTTTCTTCTTGGTTTAGAAGAGGTAGAGGCTGGAGAATCCAAGAATCTAGACCTTTTTGACTAGTCTTTAGGTTTAAGTCTGAGGGATTGAACCCCATAAATGACTTCAGAAAAGGAAGATAATAGTAGTCCCTTTAAAATTAGCTTATTTTTCTTGTATGCTAAAAGCTCAGTGGTTGAACCCACAACAAATACTGCAGTCCTGTTTTAAGTGTTCCAGTCCTAAACAGTACACACAAAAGTTGTGGGCCTCAGACAAAGGCAATTTTTAGTCTCTTTTAGAAATTTTTAATAGCAAATATGAAAAATGAACTTATCTCTCAATGAAGACTTGAGAGCTGAAGGTGACCACATGTAAACGCTAAAGTGGCAAACAAAAACTGAGGAATGTTGGGGAGGTGCATTATGGGTAAGAAAGGTGCTTGACAGTTTGCTGGAGGCAACAAGCTAGTAAAATAGTTGAGTCAGATGTGAGGATCGGATCTGATCCCATAATGAAAATTGACACTATCATATCATTTAACTAATATACAGTTATAGTGGTGTCATACGCAACAAGGTAAAAAAGATTGTTTGTAGGAGACACAATATTAGCATAAATGTAAGCATTAGTTAGAGACATTAGACAGTAATGGAAAATGGAGAAATTAAACCAGTTAATTAATATTCAAAAATAAATATACACAATATTGTAAAATCCCAGCATTCAGCATAGTAAGTCTAATCAGATTTAATTAGTAAATTTATGTATATATTTGCAGCAGAAACAAGAGTCAAACTGTAGTATTTCTATAGTTGCTTGACTATAATGTTCTAGACTTAATAACATAGAGGTGAAAGATGTTAATCCCTCTACCTTAGATTGCCATAGCACTTGCATTTATTATCATCATTTTCATGTATTCATCCAGAATTTGAGTCATTGCTGAAACCACACATCTTAGACCTCAACACCAACCTCACTGGATATGAAGGAATGGTAAGGATGAATGCAGGTATAGCATAGTCATCACCTGTTTTGCAGACTTCCAGCTTAATTTACAGCTTCCAATGTCAAAAAAAGCAGGGAGAACCTAGTTATCACCATAATCCTCAATGATATCATAAAACACTAATAGGCTGCATCTATATTAACCATAAGCTGTCCTGTGAGTTATTCCCATACTATAGTTAGCTGGACTATAGACAGCATTAAGAATGAAAAGTTAGTCCTTGCAGATTTCAGTGCAGGTTGCACGAAGCTAAAGTTCAATAAGCAAGAAACCTCCCTAATAACTAAGGATCTGTCCCATCATCAGTCCTCCAGCCATAAAAAAAAAGAAAAAAAACACAAAATAGGTCATAGTAGCATACTGGACTGTGTGGTGACTGATCACTCACCTCACATCATGCAGACATAGTGACCACTGCTCCACAATGTACATCAGGAGAAACAAAGCAATGAGGCTGCCACCCCAGATATTCCCTGCCAGAAATATAAACAAAGCTGTCACACAGCAATAAAATTCTGTGATGGACATTCACATATAGAAGCCTGTTCAAAGAGCAACTAAAGCAGACGAGGCTTTGGAATATTTTTCCAAATTGCTCATCTCTAACTCAGAGAAGCACACGCATGGAGAAATGAGAGTAACTGCAGCATGCAAGAAATGGATTAAACCTAACCTGAAGAATTAATTGTTTGGAGAGATGCTACATGGCTTAACTTTAGCAAGAGTGGGGCAAAGCTGGATCTCGTTAAGTATAATAGCTTTGAAATTAATCTAAGAATGTGCTTGGAAACTGCAGAGCAAGCTAAATTACTAAACTGCAAAAGGGGTATCATGAGCAAAGTCCAAAACTTTCTGGAAGGTAATCTACTATCTGCCATAAATGAAAAGAATGCTGACCAAATGTCTTCCAGTGAAATTGAGCGCTTTCATCTCACTTTTATTAGATATTTCTTCAGAATGCAAACACACAGTGCTGTACAATCCTTTAAATAGGCATATAAACCATGTGATCTGTCAAGTGGCCAAGAAATCATGTGACTAAACACAAATGTATATTCCAAATAAAGTATACAAAAACACATAAATCGGGTACCAAACAGTGTGTTTTTATAGTTTGGCAGCCCTTATTTTTAAAACACAGTAAGATATGTCATAATTTAAACCCAGAAATACCCCAGAGTTTATTCTCTATAGCCACAGCAATTCTTTGTATTCAATCATATTTTCCCTGTTTCCACCTTGTACTGAATATGAAACTTACTCCTGTATGAAAAATATTAACTTTTCGAAACTGGCACATTGTTGTGCATGTTGACTAAGGACATTAGTTGAATATTTGTTTTTTTATATTATAATTATTCTCATAAATATTTTGTCTGAGTATTCTGTCTTCCCCACATAAAAACTATCACAGGTATACAAGAGGCAATATAGACCACTCCTTTTGATCCAGAGTTGTAATGCCCCATACAACCAATGGTCTTTTTATATCCTGGTACAGATATATTAGTTGCATCATTGATAAATCTACATTGGCTGCAACAGCCACCCTTAGTCATTTTTCTAACACCTGAGCAGGAAGCAGGCATATTGTAATTACTTTCAAGCTTGCCTTTAAGATTACTGTTCCTTTTATACACAATAAAGGCTTGTCTCCCAAAACTCGTTTGGGACGAATCATCCTTGATGGCTAAGTCCCAATTATGATGTACATGTTTTAAAAATATATGTAATTTTTGTCAAAAGGAAAAATCATAGCATTTTTAAAATTGGCACTCTCAAGCTGGACAGTTGTTTTTCTAACTGAATCAGGTTGCTTCAAAATAGGTGGAAAGTCACTGCCCCTTCTACTGGAAATTTCAAGTGAAAAATTGTGGATATGTAGTTTTTGAGGTATCCTCTCTCCAAAAACATAGAAGACAGAATGTCCACATCTTTCATGAACGCCTCATCATCTGAAATGTGCCTAGAAAGCCTAATAAGTCGACCTTTGACTAATCATTTCTTCTCATAGATAGATTTTTGTAAATGTTGACATCTAAAAACATATTCATGATTAATTTATCATACTGAAAAGTAAATTCTAAAAAGTCAGTCGTAGCATACAAATAAGTAAAAAAAAAATAAGCTCATCCTCATCACCATCCCACAATAAAAATATCATCCAAATGTCGTAAATATAATAATATCTTGGACTTGAACAGACAAGCAATGAGAAATGTTTCTCCCAGTACCACATAGCTATGTTTGTATAAACTGATGCACACTTTGAACCCGTGGCCATGTCTCTTTTCTAGTGGAAACATTTTCCCTCAAAAAACATAAAATTGTTATTTAAAACAATTTCCATTGCATCATGAAATAAGCAAATCTCTGCATTGTCAAAAGTTATGTTCATCACAATGGCTTCTTGAAACCAATTAAGGCCAATATTGTGGGGGATACTGGAAAAAGATCTTTCACATTAGCTGTCATCATTACAGTATGTTCATTTATCTTTATACTTGTCAAAAATTCTAAAAATGCCATGAGTGACATTGTGAAAAAAATGTTTTTAACTCTACATCAGTACTTGTGGCCAGTTATCCAGTTTTATGTGAAGAACTGATTAGCCTATATGGTAGGTCAGACAATTCCTTGTGAATTTTTGGAATACCAAATGCTGCCGAGGTTATAGAAAACTTAATCATAATAAACTCATACAAAGTATGTCAGTAAAACCCTCAGACAATACGTTTTTGACCAATATATATATATATATATATATATATATATATATGTGTGTGTGTGTGTGTGTGTGTATGTATATATATATGTGTATATATATATATATATATATATATATATATATATATATATATATATATATATATATATATATATATATATATCAATCCTTCAAAATGCACTGTTGATGAAGTAATTACATGTGAGCTCATGCAATGCATCATTGAATAAAACACCAGATACTTTAAAAACATAAGTATTGTGGATAACTAAAACCAACCCCCATTTGTCCAGTTTCATGACTGAATAGACCTGTTGGAACATATGGAATCTAGTAACTGCTGTTCATCACATTTCAGGTAAAGCTGAAGTGCTTGCCATAACTTTAGTCCCTGATGTCTTTTTTTTCATAACTTCTCAAAAATAGTAAGCACAGAACTGAGGAGAAGGCTTAAAACACTTCTATAATTAATTGCAGAATATGAAAAAATTATATGATTTACTGTTCAGGACATCAAGAACTATAAGTAAAGTTTATTTACAAAAGATTTGAGCTCATTTCATAGCTCTGTCTTTTTAGTTTGCATCATTAGAACAAATGTAAACCCCTTCAAAAATAAATCCACAAAACCTGAAGGTAATGGCCACAGAAGTATAGCTGAAAACCTAGAAAATGTTTTTACTTGTATTGTAGGTTTATCCAAACTGTTGTTTATCTCCTCCATGAACGGCTATAGCCTCTACAATGGTATGACCAGTGCCTTTCGGGTTCGCATGCTGGTGATAGTTGGGTGGTTCCTAATTGGTGTAATGACCTGACAATCTCTGGTAACATCCAAGTGGTGGACATGACAAAAAATTATCTGTATTTTCTTTCCCCAGTGGTATCCAAATGCACTCAGTTTGGTGAATCGACTGATGCCTCATTATCAGTAACCGAAACATACGTTTTAGATGATTTTACAGGGGACGGAAAGATCTTTCTTTTGTCATAGTCATTTTTGTCATGAATAATTTTTTTTTCTCCTTTCTGTATTTAATCTGTCAATTTTTGACAAAAATAGTGCTGTATTCATCCACTATCTGCTCCAAATGCTCACAGGATGTACCCAAACCTCTTTATAGTACAAAGAATCTAAGCATAATTTAACCTGCATATCCTTCAAAGTATAAAAAAAACTCACCAAAAATTGTGTATGCTCTATCGAAACTATAAATTCTTGACCTCTAATGCTAGACTCTCCTTTGCACAGACTCTTGTACTCCCCTCCTTTCTCTATACCACCCCGATCCTAACTAACATTCAGTCCACCACCCTAGCCAAACTCCAACAAACTTACCACAAAATAGCCAGATTTGTCACAAACTCCCCTTATAATTCACACCATTGCCTCACACTCAACTATCTACAATGACTTGAACTTCCACAACAACGCCTTCTATCTCAATTTCAAATTACTGACTCCATACTATACACACCATCCTCCTGCCCTGCTCTCGCCTCCTTAGTATCTACCTGTACTCCCACTCACACACTCCATACCTCTAACCAGCAACTCCTAGACATCTACCAACCAAATAAAACTATCAGTAAACTACTGTATAAATCCTCTGTATCCCAAGCTTGGAACAAACTTCCATCACACATACACAACATTACACAACCTTTACACTTTAAGAAAGAACTCAGACATCACTTATTTAACACCAAAACTTGTACTTGTCATGACCCTACCCAACACCACTACTATTCTGTATCCTAACCTTCTACAACTTTTCCCTCATATTTGCCTTAGCATACTTTTTTACCTCCTGATACCTCTTCCGCTCTCTACTTGCATTCTCATCGCTCACACCTCACAAGTTGTACTGTTCTAAAATACTACTACTTAATATTCACAGTACTCCACCATTTCAAAACTGTTACTGATACCATAACAAAAGGGGGGGGGGGGGTCTTACTACTATTGTGTATCTATCTACTGATCTGATTTACCTTATTTGTTTTTTTATCTAATCACTGTGAATTTCTATGTAATTGTATGGTAAACTGCAAATTTATGTATTATAAACTGAATTTTTATGTATTGTAAACCAAACTTTTATGTATAGTATACTGTCTGTAACTGGAGCTTTTCTCCTTGAGTCTCCACTGAAAATGGGTCTCTGGCCCAGCTGGACAAACCCGGTTAAAAAATGTGAATAAAATAAAAAAAATAAAATAAACATAATCCCAGTAACACAAAAGAATTCTGAAATACTTTAACTCCACAGCACTGGGACTTACTCAGTAGTTGAACTATTTTAGCACAGCAGGAATCTCCCCATTTGGTTTTCTTCCCTCATAGATTTTCATCTAAACTAGCTATTAACCTCTAGCAAGAAGTGCATTCTAGAGAAAGGTAAAACTTGAAAAAACTGTAGCACAAAATCATTATTATGATTTCAGCTACTTTGCCTGTTAAGAAGATCATTGATTGGTCTTTCTCGGCATTCTTAAGGAAGCACATGTAGTTCATTTGTTCAGTGTGGGTTGCTAAAACTCTCTAGAAGACATCTCATTTGTCACATTAACCCTCTTGCTAAACTGCTAGAAAAGTCAGTTTTGTGGACTGTGTGTAACAGTACATGCTGCTATCTGCCAGCCAACGTGATTTTATAATTGGCACAGTGTAGGCCATTATTAATCATGGTGGACATCCATAGCATCATAAACATCGATAATGGTGGAGCCATAGATGTCCTCTTTCTGGATATTTCAAAGGCCTTCATTTTAGTAAACCATGCCCTGTTTCCTGAAAGAATAGACACACTGAGCCTACCTCCTGAAGCAACAAAATGGTTCCCCAGCTATAGCTGAAAATCAAGTAGTAAGGGTCAAACAACTGCTGATTAAGAACTATAAAACTAACCTGCTGTTTGTTTCTTTCTAGTTTTTGTATCTATATGCAAAATAAATAGTCAGCTACTAGGCTTGAAGTAATGTTTTCTGTTAACTAATAATATTGGTTGGTCTGTATATATGCTCTGCCTTTCTACTGTTTTATTGCACTATGCTTTCTATTTTCAGTGTCTCCTTTATTTGTAATCTAGAACTGAGTTTCCCCTAATCCCCACTGACACAGGGCTATGGACTCAGTAGAAAATACCTTGCCAACAAAATTAATAAAGATACCTGAAGGCCTTATTTAGGTATTCTTCATTACAAGTGCCACATATCTCGCCTCCTTCCTTAGATGTCCTGTCAGAGGTGAAATCTTCCAATGATGAATTCACTGGGTTACTCAGGAGAGTCTATTATCACTGAATCCACTGATCAAGAAGAGGACCTTTATCAATGATGTCTGATGGCAGTCTTGTGTTTCCAGTCATGATTCTATTTGGCATAGCCTCCTGAGTGATAGTGCAAAAGTACTACTGGATGTACATCAAATGTTTCTCCTTCGTCAGCCTGTAGCATTTCCTGATAAAAACACTCAATTGATAAACTTGTTTTTCTCCTGTGAGATATAGCATTCTCTAAAATTGTTGCTAGTGGTAGAAATGTAGGGAGCTATGCATCCCTTAAAAATATGTCTTTTTTGTTTTAGTTTATCTGAAACATTGTTCCTGAAAAGTAGTATTTTAAAGCTGTAAGTTTGACTGTGGTTCATTTAGCCAGGCTACATAAAATTTGCATCTCTTGTGGGGTACTGTCGAAGCATGTAATTTTCCCTCTTCTATCTTCCAGGACACCAAGCTTTCCTACAATGATACCCGGCCTTTTCCTCAGTTATTGTGCAAATATGGAAAGAAAAACTTTTAAGAGTAGATATAAGCTGAACACATAATAAAAATAATCTGGTTAGAATTGTAAATGTGACATATAAAGAAAATAAATCACTGAGTAACTGTGTAATATTGCTATAGTTTTAGGACTCACAATGACGAGTCTTGTGCTTATGACATAAGAATACCATTGTTTATCTTTTCGTGCAGACAGTACTAATTGTAAATGAACTTCCGACTGAATGTGTGTTTCCTTTTTTAAAGACTTGATCAGAATATAGTTGACTGCTGAGACCATCCTGAAAGCACCTCAGTCACGTGAATTTTTTCTTTCCAGATCTCCTGAAACGGCTTGAATCCCTTGATGCAGGCGGTAGTGTGATACCATCCGGTGAATATGCAAAGAAACTGACAGATGCAGAGAGAATGATGACGGAAATGAGAAATCGCAACTTTGGCACGCAGAAAGCTAATGCAGCAGATGAGAAGACAGAAGCTCAGAACTGTAAGATAATTTGTTGTGTCCTCTGTGTAGTCTTGTCATTCTTTCACTGCACTTCTTCTTCTTTCGTCTTTTTCCTGGTTAGGGGTCGCCACAGCGGATCACCTGTCTGCTCATGATTGGCAGTGAAGTTTTATGGTGTTGAGTTGCCAGCCCAGCGCCCAACCTTCCACAGAAGGCACACACATGCACGCACTCACGCCTAGGGCCAATTTTGTTGTCCAATCCACCTACAGTATGTCTTTGGGATGTGAGAGGAAACCGGAGCACCCGGAGGAAACCCATGCAACCACAGGGAGGACATGCAGACTCCTCTTTCCCTGCACTACTGGTTTGTGTTAAATCCAAGAGAGTCCCTGTGGCCCACATCAGACCATAAAAAAGTAAGGAAAACTTACAAATCCACAAGGTGTATTATCTCTGACAACAAAAGCATTTAGAGCAGTAAACAAATTAAGCACTTCAAAAAGAATACAACAGGCTACTGCCTGCCTCTTCCTAGTGTTTCAGTTTTGTTTGAATCTCTGAGACCTAGGGTATTATTCATTAACATGGAGAAAGCCTGGTATACCTTACAGTAGCATATCAAAGTCCTGCACAACTCACAGACAAGAGTACACCAGTGGGTAAGCCCTTGTATGCACTATCACACCTTTGTGTGATTGTAGTGCTCTATGCATGAACAGTTAGACTTAACCCTATGCATTCTGAATCTTTCTTGCTTTTCCTTTCCTTTCCTTTTCCTGGTCCCAACAATGTAAGTTGTGGGATGAGGACCACATAACTACCATCGGTGTACAGCCTCTGACCATGCTGTTTCCCGCTTTACTGCTGATGTGTTGTTAAGCTGTCATAACTGAGCAATGTATTGGTCTTCTTCTTCTTTCGGCTTTTCCCAGTTAGGGGTCACCACAGTGGATCACCTGTCCGCTCATGATTGGCAGTGGAGTTTTACAGTGTCGAGTTGCCAGCCCGGCGCCCAACCTTCCACAGAAGGCACACACACACACACACACACACACACACACACACACACACACACTCACACCTAGGGCCAATTTTACAATGTCAAATCCACCTACAGCATGTCTTTGGGATGTGGGAGGAAACCGGAGCACCCGGAGGAAACCCACGCGACCACAGGAAGGACATGCAGACTCCGCACAGAAGGCACACCAGCCAAGGATCGAACCAGAGAACCTCTTGCTGTGAGGCAACAACGCTAACCGCTGCACCACTGTGGCCGCCCTGAGTAATGCATTGGTCTTAAGTGCAAAAAAAAAAAGAGAGCGAGAGAAACACTTCTAAATGTAGAAAATATACCAGTAACAGAATGTCCCTGTGGTGCAGACAAGCCCTGCTACCACATTCAAGTGCCCCCACCCCTCACAGTAACAACTTAGATGTCATGGCAATAACCCCAACTATCCCATCATGTGTAACTAATGTCCATTCTTTATCAGTTGCCATTGGAGATGATTGCAGAACATAGCACAACAGTACACAGGTGGTTAATAAGGTACTTTTCTGGCACATATCTGTTCTTTCCTATGCTAAGTTATGTTTCACTGCCAGAAGTGAAAGGGCATAGTACACATGTGCTATGTGCTGTTGTGTGCCATTCATACATTCATAAATACAGACATCCCTTTTCTATGTTGGCGGTACCACAATCCATATCTGTGAATGATAGTACTGGGTGCTGATATCCAAAAGATAGTGAGCAGACTGCATTTTTTCAGTTACATGCTAAGCTTAGGAATACTGGGATGTATTTTTTCTTTTCCTGGATACCTTAGGAATACTAACAAAAAATGTACTTTGAAAGTTTCTTTATAAATATGTTTGTGGACAGTACATGATTTGAACTGACCTTTTTTGAAAGCACTCAGAATAGAATTACATTCTTTTTTTTTTCAGATACTGGTGCTTGAAATAATGGTTCAGGTGTTCACCTCTCAAAAACAAAGACCAATACATTGCTCAGTTATGACATCTTGGGTTGGTTGGGGGTTGGCATAATGGTTAAGGTGTTTACCTCACAGACATAAAATACAGAGTTTGATTCTCACCCTTGGGAAATTTGAGTAGGCTTAAACTGGCCCACAAGGAAAAAGAGCCACGTATTAACCTATGAACTTAAAAAAATAATAGGTTTGAAACTAAACCCTGCCAATTTTAGAAAAGTAAAGATAAATCCGTATGACTGTTGTGGTTTCTGTGGTTGCATATGCCCTGGAATGTTCTGGTTTGTACTACTGTATTTCCCTGTACCTAGGGCTTCATAAGAGTAAACTGGACCAATTATAGCTGTAGCAGAATTCTGTAGCCTATTACTTACAGGTGCTTCCTGTTTTCTTCATATTATTGTAGTCCTGTGACCTGTACTTTGGCTGCTATTCAGCCTGAAGTTAGCTTTTCACAGTTAATATGGCTAGTCCTATATGATTTAAGTCCCCTTTATCAATGGTCTATATCATGGCATCGAAAAGTCATTTCTTCAAATGGCTTTTCAGTCGAAAATGCCATTAATAGAAATTGTTTTTGTGAGATTGCAGTACAGTGAAGATCAGAAAATTTGCCGTTTCCTCACTGTAGTGTGATCTCGGAGTTGGTGTGTGTGTGTGTGTGTGTGTGTGTGTGTGTGTGTGTGTGTGTGTGTGTGTGTGTGTGTGTGTATATATTTAGCAGAGGGTGCAGCCCCCCCCCCCAAGAGCAATTTCTATTAACAGCATTTTCGATTGAAAAGCTGTTCGAAGAAATGACTTTTCGGTGTCGTGATATAGACGCTATATCAAGGGTAGCAACTGGTCCTTTCCATTCCTGTTTGTCCCTTGTACTCATCCTCCTTGCTCAAGTTACTGGAAGTTCCTAGAGTGTGTTAGGAGACTTCTGGAGGTTGTTCCTTTTATCTCTTGGTGCTACATCTCTGGAACCTTCTTCTGACATGGCTGAATGACTCCTTGCTGGTTGGATTTAAGAAGTCCCTGGAAACTCATTTATTGACATTGATGTATGATTTTATGATTAGCCCTTTGTACCGATTTGTTTGCACACTGTGCAGTGCTATTTATTTGTGTATTGTAACCTTGTTTTTACTGTTATGGTGCTTGAGGTCAGGTAAGTTGAATGGTACATTTGCAAGTATGGAAGGAAAACAAAAGAGAGGAATGATAAAAACAGTAAATGGAACCGGACAGCAGACAGAAGTGAAAAAAGTAAATCTGCCCGTAAGAATGTTTCTCTGTTTTCATAAAAATAGTTGAAGACTAGGTTTTGGCAGAAGCCAGAAAAAGAGACAACAGAATAGATGTTTCATGATAGCTTACTGTTACTGAATAATAAATAGGGGAATAACCTTATTCAGCCTTGATACACTGTGGATATAAAGAATTGCATTATATATTTTCTTTAGCTGTAAACATATTCCCATTGGCAGCTGCCACAAGGCTAAAGGCTGTAACTCCAGTCTCCCCAAATATGGTAGCCTTTGCAATTATTCAACCACTAGCAGAACATTGGCATGTTTGATTTGCATATATTTATTTGTTGGCAGAGCCGCGGTGAAGATGTCTCACGGTGTTTGTGTGAAATTTGTATGTTCTTCCTTTGGTCACTTGAGTTTTCACCAATTATTGTAGTTTTCTTCCACATCCAAAACATGTGCTTAATGTGAACTTGTAATCTTTTATCTTGCCAGTAGTTGTGTATACCTTGTACGTGTGTGTGTGTGTGTGTGTGTGTGTGTGTGTGTGTGTGTGTGTGTGTGTGTGTGTGTGTGTGTGTGTCGCTGTCAAAATGGCACATTCCATGCTACCACTCTTCTTTATTATTGTGCATTCTTGGGATTTACCTTTGAAATACAAGTTCTTTGTTAAATCGTCCATGTCAGGAACAAAAATCTTCTGTTTAAGAAGAAATGTTCATTACAGAAATTTAGATCAGTGACCAGGTCCAGTAGCTATGGAAAACGTATATACTGGGTTACTTTACTTTTCGAATTTTATATATTTGCTGTCAGAGAGTCTTATTTGTAAAGACCTTGTTTGTTCGGGGTTCCTTCATTTTCACTACAAGGGTGGCATTACTTCATGCAAAATGCCTTTCTCTCATTTGCCAGACATCAGGTAGTTGCTGAGAAGATATAAAAGCCAACATGTGCGCACGCACGCAAGCACACAAACATTCACACAGAGCAAAACAAAGTGTTGTTTCCCTTTGTCATGAAGCATACATGTTTATTAGAACAAGGTGTGTTTTTTCAAGACAAATGCTGCAAGTCTGTGTTTTAAACATGTATTTTACAGGTCTTGGAGAACAATGCAGACAGCAGAAATAATCAAGTGATGTTCCAATAGTAACTTAGTAGATCTAGAAGTGCCTGTGTGCGTTGGGAAATACTACATGGAAGGAGACACATCTGACATCCAGTGGCCATTATGAATAGAACATATTTATGTACTTTTAACTCAGGCTTTGAATATGATAATTATCAAGTTATAATCTATGCTTTTAGAAATGCATTTTCAAACATTTGCTGAATTCCGTATATTTAGAAAGGATCATCTGATAAAGATATTCACAGAACTGTATTTCTATGTAAGGCATACACTATATTAACATGGATATACGTGAAGTAGCCTGTTGAGATAAACCCAGAGTACTGATTTTAGGGAATTCCTGCTTCTGTTAATGTCACAGTTATGAAATAAGAGGGCAGGAGATTTAGCAGTCCATAAAAAGTTGCTTTGATGTTTATGAATTTTGGGACAATTTGAATATAGAAATCATCTGTTACAGAACTTTGCAATACACTTCTGTTCATGTTATTGACTCTAAATATTTTACCTGATTTAGTGCTCGCCTATGTAAAGAGTGAGTTACACAGACGCCAAGCAGAGAACCAGCAGCTTGCAAAAAGGATTACAGATTCACTGACAAACTACGAGTCCAAGCTAGTTGACCTGCAGGAAGCTCTGGAAGATGCTACACACCTAATCAAACATGCCAATGACCTGAACAAGGACAACTCCAAGTCACTGCAAGACATTAAGGTATCTCAGCTTCGTGTCCAGTTTACTAAGTAAAATCTCAGTACAAATTCTGTTTAGCGACTTCTGTTCTATACCTACTGTCTCTGCATGAAACCTTAACTCCAGCTGCCATTCATTCCTAGCACTGACATTCCTAGCACTGAGTAACTCTTAGCTGACTGTTTTAATGGTTAACGTTTTTATGGGGCAGTACACAGTACACACAAAGCACATTTGGGGCAGCATAGAAGGTTTGGTTTAGATTTAAGTTCCTTAATCAGATGCACAAAGAATGCAGGCTTGGATCATATCCCTCAATTATTTGTAATTTTACAGAATGTCCAGATTTACGCCTCATATTTTTGGTCTGGTCTTCATAAAACTTTCAAGATACAGATTACTATCAGATCATAGCATTATCTCTTATTGGCATACTGCACTCTTTCTTTTCAAACTCAGTAATTATTCTGTTTTTTGATGTTGACCTGTAGCATAAGACAGCTTGCTGGGATACTGGTGCTACCTGGAGGGTACGATGATGTGATATCAGAGACACGCATATTCATCATTTATGTGGTGTGTGTGTGTGTGTGTGTGTGTGTGTGTGTGTGTGTGTGTGTGTGTGTGTGTGTGTGTGTGTGTGTGTGTGTTGATGTCTGCAGAGAAGTTCTGGCAGAAATATGCTTTGTTGACTCTGCTTCTTGAATGCCTATATGCAAAATGTTGCTAGTCTATAGTAAAGGAGAAGATGTATTCATTCAACATTCAGAACCTGTGTGTGTGTGTGTGTGTGTGTGTGTGTGTGTGTGTGTGTGTGTGTGTGTGTGTGTGTGTGTGTGTGTGTGTGTGTGTGTCTGCTGGAGCTATGCAAGTGTGAGTACATAGCAGAACTGTATCATGTATCAAATCTCCTCCAGTGCAGTCCATAAGTGCAGAAACTTTCTGACAAGCAACTGATGTTTTAAGTAAAACCTGTGGCATTACCAGGTACCACCAACATGAAGCAGACATCCCCCAAATATTCTTTGGGGTAAGTAACCACAGTCTTCAAAGCTGGGTTAAATACGTTTGTAGTAAAGCTGTTCGTTTTGCCATAGCTGAAACAATAACAAGAGTAGTACGCAGTTAAACAAAAACATGAACCAGTTACCCTTTTGAGTGAGTTTGTAGTATTCTGGCCATCTGTGACTTAGTGTTTTCCTTACATAGGTTCTAAAATTGCTGTTCCCTGTTACATATGATTTTAGATTATTATTGCCACTTCCCATGATGCATTCCTTTCTTAGTTGTCAGCAGAAATAATCTGCTACGATTCCAACACTGGATGACATTACCTTTCAACTGTTCCTTATTTTATAGAACATCCCTGATTTTGTCTCATATTTTTGACTCATCCCTCTTAAAAGATTAGCTTTTCTGGTACATCACTAAAGTTTATAGTCAGTCAATAATGCCAGACATTAGAGTTTCATATTTCTTATTTCTTATTGTTCAGAAGATGTATGTTGCTACAAAATCTGTTGATCTATTAAAACAATATTTAAAAATTGTCTGATTTTGGTCCTTTGTTATTTTTGGAGTTTCCAAGAATACTTAAGCAAATGAATTGAGAGATGTAAGTCAGATTGTCCTGCCTGTGCTTCTTGTAATTATATAGAATAGTTTGCTAACCTTCTGTTTCATGCTGGGAGACAGTGCAGCAATTTCTTATGTCCTCCCTGTGGTCGCGTGGGTTTCCTCCGGGTGCTCCAGTTTCCTCCCACATCCCAAAGACATGCTGTAGGTGAATTGGACACTCTAAATTGGCCCTAGGTGTGAGTGTGTGTGTGTGTGCCTTCTGTGGAAGGTTGGGCGCCGGGCTGGCAGCTCGACACCGTAAAACTCCACTGCCAATCATGAGCGGACAGATGATCCGCTGTGGCGACCCCTAATTGGGAAAAAGCCAAAAGAAGAAGAAGATTAACATTGTAAATACATTGATGCTGTAAACAGTATCACATAAGAAATCCTAGTAATCCTGTTAAATCACAACAAAATGAACAAGATGATATGGAAGTTATACTTAAACAGTCTTAATTTTTGTTGTGAGCATACAAGTTTTCAAAGATGGGTTGTTCAGATCCACAAAACTCACTATAGAATCCTAGCATTTGTGTACATCAAACAGTAACAAAAAATAATTAAACAATCAGTACCTCTGTACACCTGTATTTACTGTCGCACAAGAACTGCAATAACTGATTTTAATAGGATAAGTATAGTTAACTGTCCATTTTCATGTCTTTGTGAATGAAAATTTAACATTGATCTCTATAACAGGGAAGCTGACATTTCCAGCATAAAGCCTAGCATTTTTACTAAACAATGAATAGTAATTCAGTATTGACCAAGACTGGAAACATAAGTAGAAATTAGTTGGCTAAAGAGGTGAAAAAGAGGGGAAAAAGCAAATATGAGGTTGTGCGTCAAGCACCATGTGAAAAAATTATCTGTCTGCACTTTTTATGATTATATTCCTTACAAGGAAAGGGTGATGTGCCTTGGGGACATAATGAACCTGGAAAAGAGCTTATAATACCTAGCCTAGCAAACAGGCATTTCCATCTCCTCAAGTAGCATCACAGTAATAGTGCCCGTCAGATCTTATATCTGTGTGTATATGTATATATATGTATATATATATATATATATATATATATATATATATATATATGTGTGTGTGTGTGTGTGTGTGTGTGTATATATATATATATATATATATATATATGTATGTATGTATAGAGTCTATATTACATGAACAAATTATCAAAATGTCGAGTACAACTTAATCGACACACTTTGATCGAACGTTCTTGTAATTGGAGACTGTAAATGTAGAAATGTGGAGTTCCGAAATGTTTTAGTCGGCCTTGCTAGTGAGTGTAGCGTGTGACGTAAACACGCTACACTGTCAGGAATGGCTAGGTAAGAGGCTTCTTTACTTTTATATACCAACTCTGAGATCGCTCTACATTGGGGAAAGGGCAATTTCCCAGTAATCGCTTGTGTAAGAAGTCATTTTGTGATTACCGGGAAATTGCCCTTTCCCCAATGTACAGCGATCTCGGAGTTGGTATATTTAGTTAAGGGGGTGGGAGGGGTGAAGCCACCCCCCCCACTTTCTTTTAAAAGTAGATGTGTTTGTGTAGGTTTTTAAGTGTTTGAATGATGTGAGCGTGAAGGTGTTTGTATGCATTGGTTGTATCTGTGTGTGTTGTATTTTAGTATAGGGAAGGTGTGGGACAAACAAAATCTTTCGATTTTTTATTTTTCAGGGTTTTTAGGTTTCCATTAGATGAACAATCAAAATGTGTCGAGTATGTTGTACTCGACATTTTGATCGATCGTTCATCTAATATAGCCCCATATGTATATATGGGTCTACTTTGATTCACTGAAAACACATTTCACTGAATTTCAGTTCACCTTCAAAAAAATCACTGAAAGGTCAAATCACTGAAAACTCATTTCACTGAATGTAAGTCATATTGGAGGTTGTGGGTGGCGTAGCCCCCCCACCTACTTAGCTTTTATATTTATGGATCTCATTTCACTGAAAGCTAATTGTATAAAACCAAACGTAGTTGGGGGGGGCTATGCCCCCACCCCCATCTATATATACTAACTCCAGGATTGCACTACAGTGGGGGAAAGGGCATATACGTTTTATTTGCCCAACAGTACTTACATTCTGTGAAATATGATTGAAATGAGTTTTCAGTGATTTGAACTTTCAGCGATTTGGTGTGAGTGTTTTGAAATTCAGTGAAATGAGTTTTCAGTGAATCAACGTAGATATATATATATATATATATATATATATATATATATATATATATATATATATATAAATGAAAAACATGTCTTCTGCCTGTATTACTGATTTAGTGTTTGGTCAAATTCAACAAAGATTAAACAAAATATGTATGTCAGATTGCCTTGTAAAAATAAGTGTAATTTAGTCTGACAAAAAATAAATAAACAAATGCCCTTCCCCTTTGTCCCACCAGTTTGATTTATACTAGGGGTATTAGGTCCCCATCGGGGAATTTAGTGTCAGACATACTGGGATTCTTCTATCCAGCCTTACTTTTTCAGAGAATTAAAACTAATATTTCCTCCATCTCCAGATATCTACAGGGTGTGAATCATTAACAATTTGCCCCAGTGCATTAATCAAGAAGAACACAGAGACGGTAAAGAAAGTAAGCATTAAGCAAAAATATATTAGCTGGGATAATAAAACACAGCTTCCTCAAAGTCCATTCAAGTCACATTGATGACACCAACATTATAGTTCAGTTAAGTATGTGGAAAAGCTAAATTCTAAACCCGGTGTTTTAAAGTTTCAGTGAACATACTGGATTACTAAGAGAGGTGAGAATGTTACACATGTGGTAGAATGTAACCTTAAACCTGCTTTATTGAAGCTACAAGAAAAACACTGCATTCCTAAGAGAGGTGAGAATGTAATATAGTACCGTTGCGTATTTGGAGCTTAACATAACAGTAGATATTGTAAATTATCACTATTGCAGTAGCCTTAGCTGTTTGTGTTATATTCTACCAAGTATATGACCAACCGGTTAGCTTTTCAAAGCTTAAGGGTGCCTTCTACAAACCCTAACTCCCCTGATGTCAAAGCTGTATATAAAAGCAGTTAGAGTACAAAAAGGCTTCAGAGCTGTCTTGTCTCAAGAAGGGAGTGTAGAACCGTGAAAGGTAAATATTAGGAAAAAAATAATAAAGTAAATAAACATACGTAAAATACATATTCGGTGAGTTTATACTTCCACAATCTGGCAAAAACAGATAAGGCAGTAGAAGGAGGATGGTGGAATGGGACAGCTACTGCAACAGCAATCCATTCGAAAATCTGCTATTATGTAAGGTCCACTTATACAACTGTACTATGTTCCGCAGTAAATTACTGTTATAGTAGCCTAAGCTATTAGGCCAGACTAACATAGCTTAGAAAAACAGGGGGCAGAAATTGCTCCAGTAAAAACTAATTTGGGATGTAGAAAAGGAATCCCGTTTATAGTGCTTTGTAAAAGTATGAACAGAGGACCCAAGTTACTACCACTAGAAAACCTCTAGAGTCCATCCTTTTCCAAAACGTCACAGAAGAAGTCAAAGCTCTGGCAAAGTAGACCTTACCCTTGCCTGTAAGTGACTTCTTAAAGTGAGCATAAATAAGAAATAACATGGGACAACCATTATGAATTGTTTTTTTTGTCACTGGTTGTCCTTTATTTTACTTTCACAAGAAGCAATAACTGTTCAGCCTTCCTGAAGGATTTCATTATATCCAAGTAGTACCTGAGTAGCCTTTGCACATCCAGAGTAAGAATTCTTTCTCCTTTGTTGTTAGATTCTCGAAGGAATACAGGGAAAATAATATACTGAATAAAGGTAAATTCTGAAACCACTGAGGCATAAAAGAAGGATTTGTTCTTAAAAAACCCTATGCCTGTTAAAAGAATTAGACAGGGCTGACTCACCATGGGAGCTTGTAATTCAGATACAGATGCACTTCTTGCAGAAGTTGGGGCAAAGAGAAACACAAGTTTCCAAATAAGAACCTCAAAAAACCTAATGAACTGGCTCTAAAGAAATAAGTGTAAGATTTTTAGACAAAGTTAAGATCCCAGGAAGGAGCCACCTGTTTTCAAGATGGACAGAAAAGTAAAACCCCTTTCAAAAACTGCTTGAGTTGAGAACAGATAGAAAGAAGGGTAAGAGCAGACAAGCAGAAATGCTAAAAGATGAAATTCGATAAAAGAGTAAGACCAGATAGAGCATGATAACTCAAACAAATAGGCAACTGGGCCTTAAAAAGTTTTGACTCTAAGTATGGCACCAACTAGAACATCATCTGTACTTATGCTTACTTATGATTTTACTTACTTATGATTTTACTTACTTATGATTTTACTTATTTATGATTTTACTTATTTATGATTTTACTTACTTATGATTTTACTTATTTATGATTTTACTTATTTATGATTTTACTTACTTATGATTTTACTTATTTATGATTTTACTTATTTATGATTTTACTTATTTATGATTTTACTTACTTATGATTTTACTTATTTATGATTTTCTAGTAGTGAGTATTTTGCCTTCTTTAGTACTTGCTGCAAGATCTGAGAAAAAAAGATGCTTAAAAATCTCAAAACCTGTAGCCCATGCAGTCAGCTGAAGTATATAAAGGTTGGGGTGTATCAAACAACCCCTGTCTCTTAAGAGTAAATCCAGAAAATGGGGAATCTATGGAAATTGCCCTTGGCCCATATCAAACTAAAGGAGAATCCTAGATGCCTGAGCCAAAAGGGGGTCGCCATTATTCCTGGGGAGTCCTTCTGGAATTTTAGAAGAACCTTGGTATTGATAGAAAGGGAAGAAAGGCATAAAAGAGCAATCCCATCTATGGGAATGAGAAAGCATCTTCATTCCAATTCCCATTGTGGAATTCTGTAGCAAGAGTTTCTTTAACTGTCTGTTTTGAAAGGAGGCAAACTGAAATGTCTGAGGTGTTCCCCCACAGTTGGAGCTATTTCTGGAAGACCCCCTGTAGTAGTTTCCATTGATGAGGGTCTAGCCTGGTCATAGGCTCATAGGATCATAGACAATTACTAGGCTATTGGCCTGGAGGTCATTTCATCCCAATGTAATACCATAGAAATGTTATTTAATACCCAAGATTGCATTTAGTAATGGCTGCCCATGTCCAGGAGGGTTGTGGGTGCTATTCCAAGTAAGAATTTACGGTGCCTCATCCACTCATCCAGGTTCTTTTTGAATATTGTCATAGAGGTGCTCTGTTTCACATGTATAGGTAGCCTATTCCAAAGATGCAGCAGTGAGTGGGAGATAAATCTGTCCCTCCAACATGTCCTATTTAAGTTGCAGGACATGTTTAGGTCCATGGAATGGGTAGCCCTAGTCCCATTTGATTTGCTGATATGTAGCAAGTTCCTTATGTTTGAGTATGAGATTGTTCTGTAAGTCAGGCATAAGTCTCCCCTACGAAGTCTATATGGTACAGGGACTTTAGTCGTTCTGTGTATGACACGTGCTGCAGTCCCTTGAACTTCTTTGTTAGAAACTTCTGAGGTCTCTCCAATTGCTGCAGCTGCTTTGTATGGCACATGTCGAATGGGTCGTTATACTCAATTAAGTGCCAGATTAGTGTTGAGTATAGAGAGGTTATAACCTCTTTTACTCTTGAGGTGATGTCTTTAGTAATCGTGTGCTACATAGAAATCTGGAGCCTTTCTCCCTGGGCCTCTGCTGAAAACTGGCTTTGTTCCAAGTCGGACTTTCCCAGTTAACAAATTTTAAATAAATAATAGTAAATAAATAAAGCCTTTCTTACTACAGTAGACACATGGTGGTCGAAGTTAAGGACGCAGTTAACTTGTGATCCCAGGTCCCTTGCTACTTTGTAGGTACTTAGGTTATTGTTGTTGATTTTGATAGTGTGAAGGGACATTGTTTGTGCCAAAGGGAATGATGATGCATTTCTATGCATTCAGTTTGAGTTCATGACTAAGACACCAGTCACTGGTCTGCGTAAGACCCTCCTGGAGTATATTGACATCATTTGGGGATTCAATAATTGTAGCCAGTTTGCAGTCATTTGCAAACTTGGTCAGCCACAACCCTTTAGTTTTGACCTGAACTTCTGAGAAGTACATACCCGACAGTAGGAGACGCAGTATTGACCCCTATGGCACCCTGCGGGTAACAGGTCTGCTGATTGAAATGGAATCACCCACTTTGATAGTGTGTGTGTCTGGTTTGTGAGCCAGTTGGCAACCCATCTTGCAATGAAGGGGTTTACATTCAGTTTGCTAAGTTTATTGGTAATGCCTAAGTATGGGATTTTGTCAAAAGCCTTTGCCAAGTCAAGGTATGCTATGTGCACAGATTTGTCCTTGTCAATGACCCTGGTCACATTTTTAAAAAAATCCACCAGATTTAACAGGCAGGATCTGCCCTTGAAGAAGCTGAATTGGGTAGGATCCAGGTTTGGAGGTTGCCTATGTCTTTATTTATGAGGTCCATAATGATGCATTCTATGGCCTTACAGATAAGGCTGGTCAGGCTTATCGGTCTGTAATTCCCCAGGCCTGTTGCTAGGCCACCTTTGTGGAGGGGAATAACTGTTGCTGTATTCCATTTCGTAGGAACAAAGCCTGTGGTTAGACTATAATTGAAAAGGGTACTTAATGGTGAGACTAGTTCATGTTTTACTCAAAACACAAATTCCGCAAGTGGGCAAGTGCAGAGGCCCAAAAAAAATACAAAAAGGCAAAAAAAAATGGCCAGCACAGCAAATGAGAGAGTAAATAATTTAATGAAAAAACGTACCGGTTTCTGCTAAATGCCTTCCTCAGTGTAATTCCCAATGGTAATTGCCATTTTTTTGCATTTTAGTTCATGTTTTAGCCTGTTTAGAGGACTGCCTCGGATGCTGTCTGGTCCCGTAAAGGCTTTGTTTTTTTGCCTTGGACAATGCTCTGATGATCTGTTCTTCAGATATGTAGGGTGGGGGGGGGGGTTGGGAGAAGGTTTGTAATAGGTTTGGAGGGGATAAGGGAGTGAAATTTTTATCAAACCTATCTGTTATCAAGATTGCTATCTCTGTGGGGTCAGTGTGTGTGTGTGTGTGTGTGTGTGTGTGTGTGTGTGTGTGTGTGTGTGTGTGTGTGTGTATGTACACCATTGATTAGTAGTTCTGCACATGCTTGGGTCCTATTTTTTAGGCTACATACATAGCTATAGAAAGGCCTTAGCCTTGACTGCTTTCTAAGTTTTTCTCAAAGAAGCCCTTAGAGGATTTGACAAGTTGCCTTATTTGCCTGTTGAGGCTGAGGAGGGTGCTCTTCCATTGTTGGTGGTTCTGCCTTTGTTTTCTTGGACAGCAACATTTTGCATTTATTGTAAAGTTTGTTGATGCTGGATGTCCAACATGGTGGCTTGTTTTTACTTGGGGCTCTGTTTTTGATTCTTTCTGGTACAGCCACGTCTATACACTTACGGAAGTGATTGTACAGGGCTTTAGTGTAAGCTTCTGTGTAGTTATCACTTCCAGCTGGGGTAAGTTCCTTATCAGCTTATTTGCTATAGTGTCTATCCTGGTCCTTATCAGCTTGTTGTTATAGTGTCTATCCTGGTCCTTATCAGCTTGTTGTTATAGTGTCTATCCTGGCCCTTATCAGCTTGTTGTTATAGTGTCTATCCTGGTCCTTATCAGCTTGTTGTTATAGTGTCTATCCTGGCCCTTATCAGCTTGTTGTTATAGTGTCTATCCTGGCCCTTATCAGCTTGTTGTTATAGTGTCTATCCTGGCCCTTATCAGCTTGTTGTTATAGTGTCTATCCTGGCCCTTATCAGCTTGTTGTTATAGTGTCTATCCTGGTCCTTATCAGCTTGTTGTTATAGTGTCTATCCTGGCCCTTATCAGCTTGTTGTTATAGTGTCTATCCTGGTCCTTATCAGCTTGTTGTTATAGTGTCTATCCTGGTCCTTATCAGCTTGTTGTTATAGTGTCTATCCTGGCCCTTATCAGCTTGTTGTTATAGTGTCTATCCTGGTCCTTATCAGCTTGTTGTTATAGTGTCTATCCTGGCCCTTATCAGCTTGTTGTTATAGTGTCTATCCTGGTCCTTATCAGCTTGTTGTTATAGTGTCTATCCTGGTCCTTATCAGCTTGTTGTTATAGTGTCTATCCTGGTCCTTATCAGCTTGTTGTTATAGTGTCTATCCTGGTCCTTATCAGCTTGTTGTTATAGTGTCTATCCTGGCCCTTATCAGCTTGTTGTTATAGTGTCTATCCTGGTCCTTATCAGCTTGTTGTTATAGTGTCTATCCTGGCCCTTATCAGCTTGTTGTTATAGTGTCTATCCTGGTCCTTATCAGCTTGTTGTTATAGTGTCTATCCTGGCCCTTATCAGCTTGTTGTTATAGTGTCTATCCTGGTCCTTATCAGCTTGTTGTTATAGTGTCTATCCTGGCCCTTATCAGCTTGTTGTTATAGTGTCTATCCTGGCCCTTATCAGCTTGTTGTTATAGTGTCTATCCTGGTCCTTATCAGCTTGTTGTTATAGTGTCTATCCTGGCCCTTATCAGCTTGTTGTTATAGTGTCTATCCTGGTCCTTATCAGCTTGTTGTTATAGTGTCTATCCTGGCCCTTATCAGCTTGTTGTTATAGTGTCTATCCTGGTCCTTATCAGCTTGTTGTTATAGTGTCTATCCTGGTCCTTATCAGCTTGTTGTTATAGTGTCTATCCTGGTCCTTATCAGCTTGTTGTTATAGTGTCTATCCTGGCCCTTATCAGCTTGTTGTTATAGTGTCTATCCTGGTCCTTATCAGCTTGTTGTTATAGTGTCTATCCTGGTCCTTATCAGCTTGTTGTTATAGTGTCTATCCTGGTCCTTATCAGCTTGTTGTTATAGTGTCTATCCTGGCCCTTATCAGCTTGTTGTTATAGTGTCTATCCTGGTCCTTATCAGCTTGTTGTTATAGTGTCTATCCTGGTCCTTATCAGCTTGTTGTTATAGTGTCTATCCTGGTCCTTATCAGCTTGTTGTTATAGTGTCTATCCTGGCCCTTATCAGCTTGTTGTTATAGTGTCTATCCTGGTCCTTATCAGCTTGTTGTTATAGTGTCTATCCTGGCCCTTATCAGCTTGTTGTTATAGTGTCTATCCTGGTCCTTATCAGCTTGTTGTTATAGTGTCTATCCTGGTCCTTATCAGCTTGTTGTTATAGTGTCTATCCTGGCCCTTATCAGCTTGTTGTTATAGTGTCTATCCTGGTCCTTATCAGCTTGTTGTTATAGTGTCTATCCTGGTCCTTATCAGCTTGTTGTTATAGTGTCTATCCTGGTCCTTATCAGCTTGTTGTTATAGTGTCTATCCTGGTCCTTATCAGCTTGTTGTTATAGTGTCTATCCTGGCCCTTATCAGCTTGTTGTTATAGTGTCTATCCTGGTCCTTATCAGCTTGTTGTTATAGTGTCTATCCTGGCCCTTATCAGCTTGTTGTTATAGTGTCTATCCTGGCCCTTATCAGCTTGTTGTTATAGTGTCTATCCTGGCCCTTATCAGCTTGTTGTTATAGTGTCTATCCTGGTCCTTATCAGCTTGTTGCTATAGTGTCTATCCTGGTCCTTATCAGCTTGTTGTTATAGTGTCTATCCTGGTCCTTATCAGCTTGTTGCTATAGTGTCTATCCTGGTCCTTATCAGCTTGTTGTTATAGTGTCTATCCTGGTCCTTATCAGCTTGTTGTTATAGTGTCTTGATCTGACAGAATGCATGAAGCCTAAAGAGTGAGCTGAGTTGCTACCTCCCAGGTAATCATGGCGATTCTGTAGAGGAGATACAATTTGCTAACATGCAGAGGTCCTGGGGGGCAGAGATGATTTAAGGCCTGAAGAGCATTGATAGCCGCCAAAATCTCAGAAATGTATGTACTTTTTATTGGTCCTTGTTCTGCAGACCTTGCACTTTCAGTTCTTGTTAGATAGTCCCCTAACAGAGTCTGAAGCATAGAGTGTAACAGATGACAAAGAGGTAAAAGGGAAAAGAGAAGACCTGCATCGAGAGATATGTTGTCTGCTCACCACTCTGACTCTCTTTTTTACAAATCTCAACATTGGAATCTTACAGGATAGAGTGCTGATGCAGAGGACAGACTGATCATAAATACTACTGGAATTTTCTGATGAAAAGATCTGTCCCTGGAATCATAATAATTAGATATTGATGGACAGAAGATGGCACCTGGCTGGAAAAGATCAGGATGTTTTCTTTGGACAGTTCGACTGTATCCCGAGGAAGACTCTCTTCCTACGAATGCATTCAAAGACTTCCCAGAAAAAAGCTAATCTATGGGAAGAAAGAAAGATAATGTCAAAGAATCTTACCATATGGGGAAAATCTACAAATAGGATCATTGTCTGTAAAAGGAAAGATGTAAATGCCTTGCAGTCTGCAATAATCAGTTACTGAGGCCAGATACTTTGTAAAATATCCTTGGTGCAAAGGATTGCCCAAAGGGTAAAAGACAGATTCTTAAGAATCTTAAACAAAAACAAGCAGTTTAGAATAAGTGGATAATCACCATTTAAATCTAAAGTTACCATGAAACTGTGGACAGTAATACTAGTAACAAAGGAAGTTCAAAGACTGTTCTCCAAGTTTCTTCTTTCTTTGATACCAGAATATTCTTGAATAAAATCCTTTGCCTTTCAGACATGGGGGGAGCAAAAGTACTGTGACACACTAAGACAACATTAGCTTCAGAAGTAGAGGAAAGAAGAAAGTTTTGTTTACAGGGTGAAGAAAGATCGCCCGAAAAAAAGGAAGGGTCTCACATTGCCTTCTAAATTTCAATAGGAATAGTCTTAGAACCCATCTGTCTGAGAACATGATGCAACTGGGAAAGATGAAGGCCTAGATTGAAGGATAGATTAAAGGTGGGGAGTCGAAAACTGGATAGGACAACAGACTTTTTTGGACTGTCCCTGGTACTAGGAGGCTTCCCCTTTCTTACAGCCTCCATGCCACTGCTTTATAGATAGATAGGTAAATATAGAGATAGATAAACTGTTTGATCATTGCTAGGATTGCTAGATATATTCTGAAAATAGGTCCAGAAAAGGAATTTTTTTTTAGGTCAAAGTGAGTTGAAAGATATGGGCAAAAATTAAATCAGTATCCCTCTAGCAACAAATGTTTAGGACCACAGCAGCTACAGAATATTCAAACAGAACAGCATTAACATCTTATGGAAAGGTTTGAGAACATAATCAAGCAGTATTATTTCATAAAAACAACAAAAAGCAGCAGCTCTGGTTACATCATTGGAAGAATCATAAGAGCACTTTAGAGTATTTACAAGAGAAACAAACACAGTAAGCTGTTAAACTAAATGTTAACCTCTAAAGAAGCCAGTAAAATGTATTTTTTAACATATGAACCTGACATTTCCATCTTCTCAAGGATGAAACAGCAGAAGAAAAAATTTAGCCCCAAATCTATCAAATATTTTCCCTTTCTGAAAGGGGAAATGGGCTAACATTCACCAGAATTATTAGCAGTAGATGGCTTTGATAAAGAAACAACTACAGGATCAGATGTTGGACAAGTGAAAGGCTATTCAAGTATCTGAAGTACTATATGTGACTTACCAGACATTTTAAGGGTATGTGATTGACTGTGAGTCACACAACAAGAGTAAGAAAGCATCTTCTAGAACTGATAGGGACAGCTGCAGGCTGTGGAAAATCCATTTATAAGTAAGTTGTAAAACTTCTGCTGGGGGGTAGAGATTACAATCTGTTTCTGTTAAAAAAACATCTGTTTTTGCTAGAGTTTCAGAAAATAAAACTATACTAGAGGAAAATCTGAAGAAACACTTCTCAGAAACAGAAGCTTCAGCTTAAGGAGATGTACTAAAGAATAACACCCTTCCAGTCCCTGCTGTTCTGACTTGGTATCAGTGGAGAAACAGAAATAAAAATATTTAAGGCTGGAAGCATTTCCTTTAAAAATTCCAGTAAGTCTTCTCTATTCAAGAGAGAGCAGTCAGGAAAAGTCACCATGCTGCCTCTCCCGAGATTGAGTGGTTCTGCCTTGCCTGGTAAGGGCTATTGAACAGCCACAGTGGACGTGTCCAATAGATACTGATGAGCAGTCCAAGGAATCCGGTCGTACCCCAGCAGTCACTCATCTGTGGTTGAGGTGGTGACAGACTAGCCAGGCCCAAGCCTCCCAGGAAGTATACTTCTTGTGGCTGTTGAAGGAAGAGCTGAGAGCGCCAATATCTGCTTCATGGTTCAACTGAATAAAAGTCTCAGCAAGGTGGGTTGCAAAGACTGTTTGAGTTGATAAAGCAAGTGCCCATCCAAGTCAAGTGTTAAGGTAAAAAATTTTAAAGACAGAAGACAGTCCCAAAAATCACAATATTCTGCTTTAGACATAATTATTCCATGTGGTAATATTGGGAAAAAAATAGTCAAACATTTACCTGCAATTTTTCACGCAAGCATTCTCAACTAAAAAAGCATCTCTTTACAGATAAAGTCAGTTCAAAATATAAATTTCCTAACTAAAGATAAATATATTTTCACAGAGAAGAACAGTTTTTCTTCAGAAAAAAAAATTATTGGAAAGAGAATTTATCTGCCCAGCCTTGAAGGAATGCTAGCCGACTGCCATCTCCATGAAGCCTGCAGAGGTTGCACACTTCAGCAGCAGGAAAGCTCTGAAGCTTTTTGGGGCTCTGACTGCCTTTTGTATGGAGCTCCTAACAGAGTGTATGGAAGGTACCCTTACGTTTTGAAAAGCTTACCAATCGGTCAGATCCTTGGTATATATAAGATCAGATATAACACTTATATTGCAGTGGCAGTTCATAAGTAAACATGGGTAAAAGAACCTAATACTAAACCATATTATTGTATCTAAACCCTTTGAAGTTGCCTCTGCATAGTTGTCTGTACCTGCTATGTGTATGTTAACCACATCGGTCAGGGAAATATGGCAATATCACTTCTCCTTACCCCTGAATTAACTGATTTTGTGCCCCACATCAACGTTCTGTCAAGCAGTGTATTCAAACTAGTTTGTCTTTTATTTAAAAAATGGTTTTCCTGCTAAAACTGAAGCCTGGATCTGAAATGTACTTACCAGAATGATTTAATAACTAACTCTCATCCGCCAGAGTAAGAAATAAAAATGGTGATATAAATGTTTTTTCAGTAACTAAGTCTGGAGTTAACAGGTTAAAGATAATCATTGTACATGAAGCAGTCTGATTGTGCTGCAGAAATAAAACCTAATTAAATAAACATTGTTATAGTGAGGTACTTGCACATGAATCACTGTTGTAAAACAAGTGAACCCTGCACTGTCTCATCAGGGAACTGCAGTGAAAAGCAACTAACAGCTTTTTGTTTTTTAAGAAGAGGTAGTATCACATGCAGGCAGCTAAAGCTTTTGAGGGGCATTTCTTGGCATCTATTTATTGAATATATGACAATCTGGTTATGAAAGAAAACCTAATCATTATGGAAACTGGTGAGGTGTTTCTGAATAAAGCACGGGGAACACAATTTTGAAGCAGTGCTAATACATCATTGTTTCCATGTAGTCATTGTATGAAAGAAAAAATTCTCTGTAAAGGAATGTGAAGCAGATGTGCATGTTGTTCTTTTAACTGTGACAGAGCTAGAAAACAGCATTGTGGCCCATGACCAGACTTACTAACAGTAGTGAAATACTTTTGTAGAATCGTATCCGTGATGTGGGGAAACAACACAGTAGTATTTCAGACAGCCTCACAGAGGCACGATCTTCCTTGAAACAAACAAGTGACTTGTTAAAGATGTTGGATGCCAGTCGAGAGGTAAGGTTAATTTTCAAGTTACCACTCACTAAAGTTATACTTGTCACCATTGCTATGGCTACTGATATTATTTTACAGATGTAAACATATATGATATGTGTTCAGAATGCTGCTACAACCAATTTAAGAAAGTATTATGATTTTAGATTTTAGATAGCTTAACGGCTCACTGTATGGAAGACCTGTATACAAGAGTGGTTTATGCTGGGTTTGGCATTTACAGCAAATATTCAATGATGACAATTATGTTTATTTGCTCTGTGTGGAAAACCTGTATGCAGCAGAAAGTTGCCTGCCTTGTGGGACCTGTTACAGATCAAGTTCCTATTCCGATAAAAGGGTATAGATAACTGCCTCACAGTGACAAGATATACTGCTTGGAGTTCACCTGGTTCTCACAGGAACAGTTGTTAATGCAACAAGGTATTTCATTTAACTATGGCTATGCTCCATTTCCTTGTCAGCAGCTTCAACAGCTCTTTGTCACTTATCCTGCTGTAGGCTGCAGATGTTTTACAGTGTGGGCTAGAGTTTTCACAGTAGAGTTAAGTTCATAGGTTCATAGGTAGGTACTAGGCTATTGGCCCTAGGGCCTATATAAGCCTAGCCAAAAAATGTACCCTGGCTTTTGCCACCCAAGAAAACTATTTTCCTGTGCACCTGCTAGCAGAGCTACATAAGTGATCCCCAGGGTGAATTTCCCATTTCCCATCCAATCAAGATTTTTCTTGAAGAGTGCTAATGAGGAGCTCTGTTTGACATAGATAGGTAGTCTGTTCCAGAGTATGGGAAGTCTCTGGGACAGGAATCTATCCCTCCAGCATGTTCTGTTTATTGTGGTGACAAGGTTTAGGTCCCTAGAGTGTGTAGCTTGGAGGGATTGAGATTTCTTTAAGTGGAGCATGTCCAGCAGCTCTAGGTTTGACACAGCTTTGTATGTTAGGCAGAGATCGCTTCTGAGTAGGTGATATATGACAGAGTAAAGCTGGAGTTTTTTGAGACGGTCTGCGTAGGGCATCTGTTTGAGGCCAGTAATCCTCTTTGTGAGGTATTTCTGTGGTCTTTCCAGTTGTTGTAGATGTCTAAATCAATAACTGTTGAACAAAACCACAACAAGGAGTCATGGAGGCAAATTTGTTCAGCAAACAGTTGCTTTCCAGTGGTCATCCTTTTTTAGTGATGGCATGTCCTTTTCTTTACTTGAAGAAGTTAATAATTGCACTTAATGTGATAAAAGGGAATTTGTTAAGCCATATTCTGGTAGAATACCTAAAACAGTTTATGTAGTAGAAGTATGAAGAGTTATTTAGCTGTAAAAAGCATTGCCACTGTTGTTATTCAAGCATTCATAAGTAATTGCCTTTTTTACCATAAGCAAATCCCAAAGTTGTAATTTAATGTAAATAAGTGATATCCTTTTATTCACATGTTGCAGTGTTCATAACAGTAGTGAGTTGCTGCCAGCAGCACCGCCTTCTGGCCAGTATACCAAAGAGTTGCTTGTGGAGGGTACTGTTACGTCCCCTGTCAGGGCCATAAACTGACGTAAAGGTATAAAGGTGACGTCTGCACACACCCTCTTCAGAAATTTCCTTCCGCAGTGAACATTGGACTCCTGTTCACCAGTTCCAAAAGCAGATTCCATTTTCAGACAACCGTTAAAAGTCTGCAGACCAGACGACTGTTTATCCTACCGATACAGATAAGTGCCCTGTTGGAATTTTTCTTTGCCCTTGGTTATTGTTAAGTCTTACATGTCAGCTAGAAAGGGGAAGTGTGCTTGTGGGAGAAAAATTCCTCACAAGGACATGCACGAGAAGTGGGTTTTTTGCTTAGGCAAGGTCCACGACCATATGTACTGCACCATTTGCAAATTTTTTGTCCCGAAAACCCTTTGTAGCTGTCTTGCTGCACTAAAATTGTATTTAGAAAATCAGAGACTCAGACATCTTGCACTTGGTATGGAAGGTGGGGTAGGCCCATCCGAAGAGCCGCCGAAGAAGAAGGCCAAGAAAGTTAGGCTGGAATCCTAGGATGCGCCTCAGGTGTCCAAAAAGGTTCTTAAGACTGATGAAATCCCAGTATCTTCCCAGACATCTCTTTCCAAACCAGGCCTGGGAACTTCAATGGAAGCTGGGGTGGAGGAAACTTTTAGTACGTCTGCTGAGGCTATTCCACCATCAGATCCAGATGGCGGAGGGGAACCACATCTCAGTCAATTGGAGGGCCTTGCTCCTTCACTTCCACCCAAGCAGACATCTGCTCCGATTCTCTCCCCAGCAATTACTCCCTTAAAGAAAAAGCAAAAAGTTAAACACCCTGAAACCCAACCAGTTCCTGGATGAGAAGTTTTTTCTCAGTCTTTTTAAGGCGTTTCAGGCCTTACAGACACAACAGGCCCCACCAGCCCCCTCACCTCAACCTACTTTACAGATATCAGAGGAAGAGTACTCCTCTTCAGATGAATCTGTTTCATATGAGTCCCAAATAGAGTCCCCAAAAGATTTCATCACCCCAGAGGAGGAGGACTCCATTAGTCATGAGTCTCTAGGGGAAGAAATCACTGTTGGAGACACAATCTTCTTCATGAGGGAGCATTTTAAATGGCAGGGATCTGAAGAATCTGCCACCAATTAAAGGTACTTTGACATTTTACAAAAGGAGCAACCTTCTCCTTCAGCAGTGACCCCCTTGCTATCTGCCTTCTAGGATGCTTTCTTGACTGCTTCTCAATCCCAACTGTCAACCACCAGCCTCTAAACGACCGGACCGATTCTACAAGGTCCCTCAGGATACCCAATACTTCTTTAGGAACCCACCAGCAGACCCAGCAGTTATTGCTGTCTCTGCTGACAAATCATGTAGGCAGCTAACTTCAACTGCTCTTTATCCCACATATAAAGACAGTACATTCATGGACAGACTAGGGAAGAAAGTCTATACCTCCTCTACTCTGGCTATAAGAGCTCTCAACTACCAAACACATATGGCTAGATATGTCCTGGATACCATTACCAAGGCCACCACATTACTATCTGAGGCACCAGATTCTCCCATAAAAACGCAAATCAATGCCCTCCTTTCCACTGCATCCCAAGTAACCAAGCACTCAATAAAGTGCAGTTATGATGCTGTGGAAGTCTCGTCTAAGTCTGCTGCACCTGGATCAGTCTTGAGGCAATATTCTTGGGTGATTCTTGGGTGCCAGAACCATAGAGCGAGGTGGGTGAACCCCCCCCCACTTTTGCAGTAGATCCAGCAACTTATCTTTTCAACTTACATTAAGGAGGACCCGCAGTCCCGCACCCGTCCTGGTCACAATTACACAGTATACAATCACTGTCTGACTGAGATCGCACTACTAACAGTGAGGGTGTTGAAAGAAATAAAGATTAAGAAAGGGTAAATAAGTCCCGATCCCCACACCCCCCACTATATAGTGTGATTATGTCTGATGTGCAATTGTGCGATATTGTTTACAAGCTGGTGAGCATAAACATACCCATAGTTTCCTAAGAGGCAATTACTAGATCCCGCAGCCCAACTAGATTTAATGTCTCAGTCCATTAAGAAAACAAAAGCTGATGGATCCAAATACTTGGGTTCTTCACATCAGGCCTCCCAGGAAACCTATCCATCCCCCTTGGGACCTGAATTTTGTACTAGAAAAACTTACATTGCCACCCTTTGAACCAGCTCATTCAGTATCCCTGAAGATATGCACACTGAAAACAGTTCTACTAGTGGCCTTACATCCACCAGGAAGGTATCATGAGATACAAGCCCGCATGGTTACCTCTCCCTATCTTATTTTCCACAAGGACAGAGTTGCTCTCAGGACCAACCCTTCCTTCATACCGAAGGTGGTTAATGAACTTTCTTTAAACCAGACCATTAATCTACTGGTTTTCTACCCTCAACCACAAAATTCCTCAGAAAGGACTCTCCATTCCTTGGATGTCCACAGGCAACTGAGGTACTACTTAGACAAAACCAAACCTATCAGAAAGTTAGATCAACTTTTCATCTACTTTAACCCAAGAGCTCTAGGGAAGGCAGTCTCCAAGCAAACTATTTCCTCATGGATTTCTAAATCCATTGCCTTATGCTACTTTTACCATGGAAAATCCCTGCAAGGTCAAGTCAAACCTCACTCCACTCCTCAGCTGCCTTTTTCAAAGGAATTGACTACACTTCCATCCGGGAAGCTGCCACCTGGACTTCTGTCCACACCTTTACCAGACATTACAAACTGGACCTAGTATCTAGAGCCAGGGCTGGGTTAGCGAGGTCTACCCTCCAAGGACTCATTGACCAGGGAACCAAGTCCTCCACCCAGAACCATACCTAAAAGCTTTGGTACTCTCCCTACTGTTATGAATACTGCAACATGTGAGTAGAAGGACATACAATAGTTGTTTAAGAACTTATCATAACCTTAGATGAACTTCTCTTCCATGTAGCAGTATTCAGTCCCCCCACCTACCCCTCTACCTTTACCATCTTACATACCATGCTGACTTGTGGGGGGGACATAACCCTTCTATCCCCCCAGTTTCTCCACTAAACATAAACTTCCTGCTACCCTGACTCTAGCCTACATGTAATTCTAAAGGCACCCTTGGGACCCTTCTACACACAAGAGTACTACTGTATGCAGCAGTTCATTCTGAGAAGGGTGGGTGCAGACATCACCTTTACATCTTTATGTCGGTTTATGGCCCTGAAAAGGGATGTCACACGTACCTTCCAGAAGCAAGACTTGGGTATACTGGCTGGAAAGCAGCACTGCTGGCAGCAACTCCATATTGTTATGAATACTGCAACATGGAAGAAAGGGACATCTAAGGTTATGGTAAGTTCTTACACAACTCTTTTTTTTTTTAATATGGGAATCCCTTATTAAATGCTAGTTGAATGTGAACTGTATTTCACATAAGACATACATTCTCACAACAGCTTACCTGTTAATATTTTATTAAATATGTTATTGTTTTTCATTCAGCAAATGTCTTCAGATATTCGCAGTCCTCTGTGAGGCAAAACACAAGCTAATGGAGGCATTAAATACCTTTAATGAGTTGCTTTTTTGAGGCAGTTGTTTTATGTAACCTCAGTGTCTTCATACTATACTCAGCACTGATTTACAAACATATGACTGTAGTTAATAAGGCTGAGCTTACCTAAAGGATGGGATATCCTTATGCCACACTAGATTTGTATTCTGACTATTAATGGTCATTATGCAAGATAATATAAGATAATATGCTTTCATATACTGTTTGTTTTTCTTACCTTGCTTATTGATATGGTATGCTCCTTGCCAAATACACATTAAACCACATGCTATTTTTCCCTTTCAGACTGCTATTTTCTGAAAAAAACAGACAACTTTGCATTATGCCAACAGTTTACATATATCACTTCAGTGTACAGATGCTGATGTGCTGTCCCTCAGTGGTTATACAAAGTGGTTCATTTGCTTCATGTAGTGTCATTCTTTTTCAGGAGTATGCGAAACTAGCTGCTCAATTAGATGGTGCCAGACTAGAACTGAGTGACAAAGTGCGGCGACTCTCCCAGGCGGCCGAAAAAGAGCCCTTAGTTCGTAGGGCAGAGGACCACGCCTTGGCTTTGCAAAGCCTGGCAGATCAAATGGCAGAGTGAGAACATTTTCTACTACAGTTATTTTAGAAGCTTAAATGTGTATATTGTATGCCTTTTGGAATGTGTGACTTTGGTGGTGCCTCTTCCTAAAGGGGGCATTACAATGAAAAATTATGTCAGAGAAGATTAGTATTTCTTGCCTCTTTCCTCTTGTTTGCAAAGAGCAGCTATGTATCACACTTCTACAGTTTTAATTTATCAACTGCAAATCCTTTACTCATCTGGTTCATTGAATATATTTGCCTTAATGAAATATCATAGCAGGTATTGCTAAGACCTGTGTATCAATAACCCTCTCTTCTTTTAATTATTTATAATCATTTGTCACTAGTTGCAGTGACTTACATTTTTCATATGCTAAGTTCTGAACAGGAAGACCAAAGAAGATTGAATTCTGACTAATAACAATCAGGTATTGCAGGATTGTTTTCTTTATCTGCTGTCCTATAATATCCTTACAGATCTTGTCTCATTTTGTTCACTCATATGTTTACACTTGATACGGTGTGCCGAGTTTGTTTTGGTCTCTGATAGTACCCTGACTTCACCAGTACTTTGGCTAGGTTCACTGTCTGCAGTTGAATCTGAAATCCTCAAGTGTCAGAAACCCTGTCAGTGCTTTTGCTGAATGGAAGCAACTTGTAGTCTCCATTTCCACCATTTTTCCATGTCTTAGGTTATATCACAAAAATAGATATTGTACCATTCAATACCACTGAGTTTAACTTACAAATGTGCCCTGCCTGATCCCATGACCTCTCCAGTGTTTCACTGTAGCAGAGCATGTATACATATAAAACCTTTGTCACACAATACCACCAAATGTGACAGGTTTCCTTACTTTGAAGAAGATGTGTGAAGTCAGATGTGTACCCTGAATTCCTCTGTGAATGTGAGATGTATAAATCCAGTACTTTGCACTTAAAAATGTCAATGTGCCTTTAGGCCATTTAAGAATGTCACAGTCAGGCTGCAGGTTCCAGGGACATGAGGCTCTTACACAAAAGCTCTTCTTCATTGCAGTTCTGCATGTGCCCTCAGCTACTTTTAGGCTGTAAGCTTCACTGAATATCTTATTGTTTGACATGTGAGCCTTACTGTAGATGTGTCACTAAGCCTTCATATGCTTCGGATATACTCTCAAGGTCTGTCCAATGTCCACTCTG